>NC_034409.1:173459141-173622602 GCF_002078875.1 Numida meleagris | reverse complement strand
TCTCCTCTCCTCTCCTCTCCTCTCCTCTCCTCTCCTCTCCTCTCTTCACTTCATTTATGCTATCTCCCCCTCTCCCTCTTTTAATCCCTAATTAATTAAATATTAATTAAAGTCATAAATCACAAGTGGATTTTCCTTCAAGTCTATGGACTTCAGTGGAGGAGCTGCAAGATTCTTCATACAAGAAAAATGTATTTATAGAGAAGGATACCGTCATTAAATAATGGGCTTCAGGATGCTTCAGGATCTTGACAGTGATCAAAGTGTTCTATATCAAATAGTTCATTCAGGAAAGAAACAAATACCCTAAACTTGCTGTCAGATATAAGAAATGTTAGAGAAATAGATCTGAAAACATCTTCTAAAGGTGAACAATGTCATTATTAAGTTTCATATGCTTCAAAAGGAAAGAAAGGAAGAAGGCTGGACTCAAATCAGCATGTGATTTGCCTCTCACAAGAGAGAGAAAACATCACTAACACAGAGATTACGGTCCATATCATAATCATACTTGAACCTCGAGAAGGATACTATGAGAATGGAGAGAGAAGTGATACCTTGGCAAACAGTGTGTCCATGACACAGTGTTGATGTGGTGAGGGAATAGACGCACCCATTAGAGCCAGAATTTCCACAAGAGAACTACTGATGGTGTTGGAAACTCATAACTATGAGTGTCCAACTAGAAGTGGATCTGATCTTCAGAAAGTACCACATTCTGAAATTCAAGACTTTTGGAGACTGTCATGTAAACTGCCTAGAACATTAGGCAACAAAATCCTCTTTGACAATCTGTAAATGCTGTGGTTTCTTCATAACTTCTTGAGGAGCAGCAGCAGGGAAGACAGAGATGACAGTAATGTCAGGAGGCAAGACTGCAATATGGGGAAGGGCAGTCCCTGACTGTAAAACACAGAGATGCTGGTGTCAGGAAATGTTGAGCTAATGAGGAAGAAACTTGAGCAGAAGAATAAAACCTCCTCCACGCCAGCCCACACAGTGACTGTAGAATTGCCCTTCCCAATCCTGCTAGCAAAAGCAGTACATTCTTCATCTTAGACTTTCAGACAACAAAATAAAACAAATCAAACCAAAATACGATTAGACTGGAAATGGAGAGCATGAGTTTATCAGGTGAATGCAGGTTTTTTTTCCCCAGTGAGCGCTGTCTGGTACACAGTACACACTGATGCCACATCACAGGTGAGATGCAATATTCTCTCCTGTAACATGGCTGCAAAAGCCCGACATTCTTCTAACCCTCCTGAAGCTCTTTTGTCTTTGGTTATGTATTGCTGGTCTAAAGGGATAGTGGAAAAATTCCAATTAGATGTAAAATGCATGTTTGGGAGGGGAAAATGGGAAAAATATTCTTAAGAACTCACAGTATGCCCTGCTTACCATTTTTGCTGTCACCACAACCATTATTATGTATTATTCTGTGTGGCTTCATTCTCTGCTCCCCTTCCTCTGGATAACGTATCTTACCATAGGTCTGTCTGATTATTTCTGACTATTTCACTTTTGCCTTTCTGTATGCTCTTTAATGTATACAAAACTGTGTGGCATCTCTATAAACACTCTGGAAGACCTCTAGTGAGCCTCTCCTTGCTTTCCTTTACTCACTGAAACCCGCCCATGTGAAACCTACTGGAGCAGTACTGCGAAATATAGGTAGGAAGACTAGTTTACCACTGAAATGTTTATTCTCCAAACGGAAAACAAAGATACTTAGTAGCCTGACCTTAAGGTTTAATATAGAATTTTATTTTACTTTTTCTGCTTGCACACTCCTATCTTGTGACAAAGACTTCTAAGAGTGACACAGGCTGAAAAGTTCATACCACGGTTCTTGTCTTAGCTTGAAAACACACTTCCTTAGTTCGAAAGGTGCTAAGAATTGACATTGTTAAATTAAGTTAATGGGAGGTACAAATGTTCTGCAACCTTTGGAATAACAGGACACAGTTGCCCACTTGGTTGTCTGGTTTTAGACATCTATGGCTGAAGCAGTTTTACAGAGTATATCTCGCAGGGTCAGAACTCCCAAGAAGGTAAGCCAAAAGGAAGTGGTGGCTGAAGTAAGAGGTAGGATATAGCCTCAGAATAAAAGGGATCAGCACAGCATATTTTTAGATGCTTGGGAATGAGGTCCAAAAAGAATAAAACTGTGCAATCAAGGACACTGCTTCCCCTTTCAATCACACACACACTCTCTATATTGTATCTAATCACTCACAGTTATGGAGTCATTTCCTCAGGAGTTTTAAGGGAATCACATTGGGATTCCAAAATGTGTAAGCAATGCATTAATTTTATTCTGTAGAAACTGACATCAGAAGTCCCTGACCAAAATGTTCAGCATATAGACTATGGTATCATTCTTCCAATCCCTTCATAGTTTTACAACTGGTACATCTTACAAGGATGCACATTAGCTTAGAAAATAAAGAGAATAGAAATTAAATTGGCCCTAAACTGATAATGAAACCTTGCATTACTTTGTTGTCAAATTTAGCAATATGTTTAAACATAAGTAAAAGGAATCTTGGCTAATTCCTTGTTTCTGAGAAAAAGGCTGTTCAAGGAAGAGTGGGTGGCTGAATAAGATCCCGCAATATATCCAGCATTTGTGACATATAAGGCAAATGCATTGAAATGTGAAGAGAAAACTCAGTGTGCTATCACCGAGTCACACATTAAGATGTGTTCAGTTGACACAGAACATAAAAAATACCAAGAGGATATCATATAATGCCAAGCAAGCCCTTACAGAAGCAGCAGAATGTACAAAGCTTTAAAATGATTGTGAATTAAGAGTGACATCATGTAACATCCCCACAATCTGGCACTTACGCTGTCATTAGGACAATTAGAACAACAACAAGTAAAGCTATTTTAAGGCAAACACTTGTGGACTGAAGCACAGCAACCAGATATCTTTGTATTTCTTACTTGTATTAATATTCAAAACTCCAATTTGTTTGAAAAAAATCAGTATAATTTTACATGGCTGCACTCCAAAAGTGTGATAATGCAAACTAGATATATCCTACAACAAAGGCATTGCAGTAATAAATACATATATGTACATACACATGTAGAAGGAGACATAATGATTGTTATTTCATTTTAGAAGTCATTATGCCCTCGGGCACAATTAACAGGCAATAAATTCCCACATGCTACTGAAGTTTAGAGATTAGTGTTTGCCAGTCAGAGCGTGAAAAAGCATTCACACCTAATAAAATAAGGTTGGTTAGCTGTTTATACAATAGGAAACGTCAGTCAGGGGCCACAAAAGGCTATGAACAATAGCTAAACCCATCACCCAAAAATGGACGTGTGTTTGAAAAAAGTCAAATACTAAACATCTACAAGAGCATTACGCGTCTGTCAAGTAATACGAGAAAGAGAGATCTGTACATAAGTGATGAAAACCATAGTGAGAGGTCGAAACAACAGTAAGTGGTAGAAACGTACTGAGGTACAGTAGCACTTGTGTCACTCCAGCACATGAAGTTCTTTTCTGATTGATAGATTCTGACTGAGCAATTTCATTCCCTTTTCTCTTTATATTTCTCTAGCTTTAAAATTCAGAGAGGATGAAGCAAATACCCAGCAGCTGCAAAAAAAACTAAAAAGAGACCAGTAGCAAAGTTTCCAATTGGTTTCATGATTTGGTCTTTTACTAAGCACCTTCAGTCTGAAAAATGTAAGCTGTATTGCTCAAAATAGAAACCGTGTTATGAAAACACATCTTCTCTTGGTGTGAAACACCAAATGTAAAATGAAGTACAACAAAAGTTATTTTTTTCTGGATTACTTGAATTTGCCACAATTTCACCAAGTACAACCCTTTCTCAAAGCATTCAGCATCTGTCAGGAGTGCTGTTACCTTACAAGGGCAAGACAGATTTGCACTGAGAACAATTCATTCTTCACCTAGGACTCCTGGAAAACATACATTAAAATAACACATCACATAGCATTGACAAAACAGAATAGATTACCTAATATGGTTTTGAAACCAATAAGGGTTCGGAAGCTAAGTCCAAAGACAGGTAGCATGTGCCGTATTTGGGGGATTCTCTTAATCTGGACTTCTCACCCATAGCAGGGAAACAGCTCTTGGGCAACAAACAGAAGCGATTTCACGTGGTTATAAATAAAAGCAGAATCTGCACAGTGCTTGTGATATTTGTGTACTTGGCTGCATTGACTGCTCTGCACAATATTCCCCTGCAGCAGTGAATGATAACCATGTACTGCATTAGTAGGAGCATAGCCTATAGATTGAGCGAAGGAATTTTCTCCCTCTGTTCAGTATTTATGAGATAAATCTGAATTACTGTGTCCAGACAGGGGATCTTCAGTCCAAAGACACAACCAAACTACAGCAAGACCAGCACCAGCAGAACAGCTACCAACATTTTTAAGGGATTGGAGTACGTGACATAGGAAGAGAGGGTGAGAAAACTGGACTCTTTCAGCTTGCAAAACAGAAGGCTAAGGATGGGTCTGATTGCTCTCTACCACTATAATTATATAACTGTAATCAACAGGTGCTTATAGAAAACAGATACTTCTTGCAGAGGCGAGTAGCAGCCTGGGAAGATCTTGGCAGATATAAGGGAAAAATCTTCTTGGTAAGGCACTCAAGTAGGAGAACAGGTTCCTATAGACTCCCCATCTTCAGAGATACTCAAGGCTCTGAGCAACATGGTGGAATTTCAAAGCTGATGGGAGAAGGTCTTTAGACCAGATAATGTCCCAAGACCCTTTACAGCCTAAATTATTGTGTAATTTACAAGATCGTGACAGGAGCACAATACAGGGAAGCACCTAAGCCACACAATGAAATCCAGTTAAATTACAGTGGTATTTAAGCATGTGTTTGAATTATTTCCAAATCAGAATCAAGAAGTAAATACAGCTGCACTACGTACAGAGATAAAGTTCCTATATATAGCTTCAAAAATTTGAGAAGAAGGGAAAGATGTTCTGTCTAGCCTGCCAGGTTGAAAACACAGAGGTTGTTTTTCATTTCCAGGATTTAATATAAGCTCTTCTGTGTTAAATAACTTAATCCCACTGTAAATCAGCTGCTGACTTATTAAGTAACACGATAAATCCATTAATACTTAGATATTTTGTGAGTCCCACAGATAATACTAAAATTAAGTTCAAAAGTGGAATCCAGCAGAGCAAAGGAGAGAATATGTTTCCTCAAGTTTTGAGTCACACATCTTAGTGTAAGACAAAATGTGTCATAAGAGCATCACTGGCAGTAAAGCAAGGAGGTTTAGCTCCAGGATAGACGTCTATCATGTAGACATCTGCATTTGCTTAGAAAAATCTCACCCAGGAAGTTGTGATGTAAAACTTCTGCCTCATGCCAGAAGCATCCAGATGCAGCATTATTCAGAATGGAATCAGAAGTGGAACAGATATACTACATTACAAAAACACATGATAATCTCTGCATTAAAAAAAAAAAAAAAAAAAAAAAAAGAAACACAAAACCATAGTTATTACAATCACAAAACTGGCCCCAATGACTTCCAAGAAATAAACTTCTGGACGAAAAACAAGTGCTTCAAATTAAACTTGAGCTAAATCCGAATGATGGTTGGGAAAAATACCTTTGGAATTGTCCTGAGACAAATACACTGACTGCTACATATGCTGAAGAGATCTTTGCTAGTTCTTTGTACAGTGCAAACCCCTTGCACTCTTCAATGTGCACTGAAGGATTAGAATGCCAAGATCACCACAGAATGAGACAAAGCTTCTTTCATACATGTACTAGAGACTGCACCCTTTGTTAAAACCAGTAGTCTGTCTGCCTGCGCTTTCCAGCCACCCCAACTTGATCGTTGCCTCTCGGCGTATGGGACAGTAAGTGACAGAACACAGAAGCAAAAGTGAACCTCTGCCACAAGTCTGAGTTCAGTAAACAAAAAAATTGATCTTCTCCAGCTACTTCACTGAGATGTAAGTATTGAGTTCTCTCAAAAGCAAACTGAGTTTGCCAACTTGTTGCCTGCTGCCAAGTCTGTTTTCCTAACCACATTTCCAGAAAGTCCCAGCTGAGCTCTCCTGATGTGTTCCACTATGACACCCTTCCCAGAATCACAATTCCTATTAGATTGACAATCTAACTAGCTTAAAGAGGACGTACACATGTTCTTCTGCAGCATTACTTGCATTCTTTAAGCATGCATCTCTATATCTAGTCTGTGCCTAAGGCATTTTAAATCCATGTCACTTACTCATCTGTGACAAAGGCTGTAGGGCTTGTAAACAAACTTCACCTCCTGAGTTCTCTCTTATGCTCAGATTGTAAACACGTTACAGTAGAAATGGTCTTTTCATTCTCTCTGCACACTACCTAGCACAGTGCAATCCTTGTCCAGTATCAGATTGCCTGCATATTTCACAAAGAAATTGTGACAAATTGCTAACAGCTATGAGAAAAATTGTGTGTTGTCTGTAAAAGAGAAAACCTGAATGAGAAACTTACAGCTTAAGAAAGCAGTAAAATCTGTACATATAAGAATAAGCAAAATCCAGGAGACAAAATGATCAAAATCTGTTGTCACTGTTGGAAGATCTTAATGACGGGATGTAGTAAAAAAACATTAAAATCACAACTGATTGGGTCCTGGGGAAGTCATACGGTAGATCCAAGCAAACAAGAGCAGCAAATACATCACATTCTGCTCTGATACAAGGTCGTGGGCAATTCCCCTCGGGTATCCAACAGAATCCACTGGAGCTGCATGTTTGAAGCGTGCGTGCTTCCTTGCGCTGCTGCCTGGCTTCCTCCTGGCTGCGTCCAGGAACAATGAAGTGAAGGGGGCTGAGACGGCCGGGCAGTGCTCAGCCTGCGGGACAGCTCGAGCCAGAGCTGTCAGCATTTCCACTCTTTCACACGCGTCCGAACTTCAGAAGGGGATTACATCATTTTAACCACTTTTCTCACATTTAAAAAAGTCAAAATTAGTCAAAACAAAAACAGCAACCATGTGTGCTCAGGGATGTGAGCGGAGAAATAAGAATAAACAAATCTGCTGTCTTGCATATCCTACCAGCAGTTCGTCTCAGCGTGATCCTTAAAAACAGCAGGGTGCCTAGCCGCAGCTTTTATCAAATAACATTTATAGGACACCCCACATTCCCTACCAGTGGACCACAAATAACCAACAGGGAACTAATAGGCTGTCCTTTATTTTTGAAATGTCAGGGTCCAGCTTACTCAAAAAATACTATGATGCATTCTCTTTTGTTTTGTTTTATAGCATGGGAAAGAACGAACGAGAAGTGACCCATTCAGGCTTACATGTAAAAAATCAAAGTTCATATTGCATGCATATTTATGAAGAGAACTGTGTGACAGCATGAGGACAAACACCCATCAAAATCACAGTTCTGAATCGTACTTCTTGGACACAAGTTTGCTACAAAGGCAGTTTTAAGGGAAAGTCCATTTTGCAGCATAGGAAGAGGGATGACAGGCTCTAGTATGTCTAGACAGATGCGTTCAGGGATGTTGTCCCTAGACAGCAGAGGATATATGGCTTTAAAGAAGGACAAAGATTGGCTTTGCTATAAAAGAACAAGCCACTTCCTGCAGAGGAAGATGCACTGATTTTTTAGGAAAACGCAAGCACATTGTGAGCTCCAAGGAACAGTGACCTAGTGAGGAAGGAAGAGGCTGCAATGTGAGGACTAAACATCACCTACCTATAAACTCTGTAATTAAGGCTCATAGCCTGTTATAAATGAGTCTTTGTACAATCTTCACCTAGATGACAAGAAGCAAATGCTTTATTTTATGTCTTTATTGTTTTCCTCTTCTTCTTCTCTCCTGCCTGATTGTCAACGGTTTACGGGCGTTAGGCCCGATTCCGTGACAAAGGGGACGGGGGACCCACGGGCCCACGTCCCGGGAAAAGGGGAAAGGGGAAAAGCATAGGGAGATGGCCCTGAGAGCAAAGAACAGCGGCAACAATCTGAGGAGAAACAAACTAATTTACTAAATAAGATATCGGAATGAAAAACAACACACTATAATTCAATATAATTACAATTTAAGCTGATAAATCCAATACAGAGAGAGAGAATGTCCCAAAATCAAGGTAGGCCTTACTCTACTACCGACGATAAGACGGCTGGAGAGCGAGGTGCTGCCAAGACGAGAGACGGTGGAAAAAGAGACGAGGTCTCGTGATCTGCAAGTTTTTATACTGAGAGCTTTTATCTTTTCCCTCCGGCTGGAAATTGGTAACAGAGGAGCAAAGTGCCGTGGAGAATGTAGTAGTCCTTCTCTTCTGAGAACCAGGTACATTCACTACATGATGTTATGATGTGGAGTACCAATAACTGAAAATCATAAAACCATGACACTGATAAAAGCCATGTAAAACACACCTGTAATATGGATTTCACTACTGGTAAGAGGAAAGACAAGGCTGAATATGGAAGCAAAATGCTCTGAATTCAGAAAAAAAGAAAAAGAAAGTAAGAGACCAAGAGATGTCCCTGATAATGAGGCGGGATTTCCCAATGAGATGCCATGAGTCTGTGCTCATACACTGATTCCTTGGACTCCCAAAGTTTCAAGGAAAAGCTGCTACATTCACATAATTTGGATGGAAAACAGGAAATACTGTCCAAAATTTTAATAACATATTTTGCAATGTCAGAATCTTATGTTCTCTTCTGTGATTCCTGCTGTGGATTTAAATTCTCAATAAACTTACTCAGTTGAATTTCTTTCTCCATCATCTTCCACATGAATAAAATATTTTAGAAGTACTATGAATACTAGTATTGCGATGTTTTACCTACCATAATTTTGCGGCTTGCAGTTTTAAAATGCTAGGAAAGGTGGGGGAGAGGGTAAGAGTAGGGATAAGACAGACACAAAATCCTTTGAACAGAGAAATAATCCTAAAATCCACTCTTCTCCTGCTTATCAACTAACGTTCACCTCTTACTATGTTCATATATGCCAGACAGTAGTTAATAATAGATAAGTGTATCTAAGAATGAAAGACGAACACATAGTTTCATGCTCCTTATCTCTGTAATCTTCATTCAGAGGAATTCTCTTCTGCTTCTGGAATCTGGGGCAGCTTTTCTGGAAACCACAGTGATAGCAAAGTGCAGTTAACTCCGTAAGTTATCGGTCCCCACAACATGTGTGAGTTGCAGCTGAAAGTAGAGCAGATGAAGATACCAACCAACAAGAGATTTTTCCATAGTATGATTCATTAGTCTAAAGAAAGCAAAAGTTCACAGCACATTAGCTATGAAACTAAGGATGAATAACTTCATGAGTCTTTAAAATACACTGCCAGAAAAAGTGTGTGGAAATGTGGCATTAAGACAGAAATTAGCTTAATGCACTAGCTTCTCATTTTCAGAGTAGTAAAAAGATATCTGAGATTATTAACAAAACAAACCAGTGATCTCCAATTAGGGGATGTTTGGGTGTGTATCTCAAAGACACTGTGCAATTTTCAGTCTGTCTTCAAAAATCATAATGGGAAAGTGCAAGGGGACATGTTTTGGGCTGGATCTCAGGACTGCTTTAAGGAAGGAATGAAACAATTAACATGCACAGCTAAATACGAGTGAAGTAAAATGCTACAAAAGATCTGACATCTGTAATCCTTTATTTGAAGAGCAGGCAAATGCTGATACATGAAGTTTTGGAAACATGCAGGATATATTTTGGTTTAAGAATCTTGTGGCTAACACTGGAACAGCGTAGTTATAATCTCTGTATGGCATCTGCATGTGAGGCCTGGGCTCTAGACTTACATTCACAAAAATGGGGTGAAATGAGATAATGCATGAACATATTCCGAAATCTCTCCTGAACCGAGGGGGAAGAGGAGTTGAAACATCTTGCCACCCAATCTCAATGCTGATTCTCAGCATGTAATAAAACTATAGTTGTTTCTCTTGGATGCTGAGCAGATTTACATGTCATCTCAAGACTTTAAAAAGAAAACTCTTGTGTAAATCCTGCGCCCTGGGAAGCTACAATATTGCACACCTTTTAGGGCATAAGTCTTATTTAAGCTCTTTAGACACAAGAATCCCAGAGGAGAAGGCTCCAGACACTCTTCCTTCCTTTCTTCATCAAAGGATTTATTTTTTTTCATTTTTTCTTTATGGTCAGCATGAAATTCTCAAACAGAAGCTAAAACCTGCAGTATTTTACTGCTGTTAGATTTAGTAGGAAATTAGAAGGAAAATCAGATCTGGAAAAAAAAAAACCAACAACATAGTTTTAATGTAGATACTGTTGTTCATGAGATCTGGTGTAGATCCAACTTCTATCTAGAACACAGCCCCAAAAATGAGCATTCTGCATCAATTTTCAAGCAGAATGAGAAAGTTGAACATGGTAGCAAGACTGACAAGTAAATTTGAAGAAATCTATAGAACTGGAAATGCCTATTTCCAAGATGTCAGAAGGAAATTAAAAGTTGAATGGGCAAAATTTAATCATCTACATAATCATCCTCAAGTACTCAAAGAACAATCTTGCAAAAAATTGTACAAACATTTATTGGTTCTAACTATTGACTACTAGTACACCTAGGAGTGATATTTATGAACGAGGAGGAAAGAGTATTCTAGATAAAAATAGTCAACAATTTGAATTGCCTTGAAGTAGGATGAATCAGGATATATTGGAGTTCCTCAGGGTCTAGTTTTAGGACACTTGTATAATATTTCCATGACCAATGGTTTCACAAAAGGTATAATCTGCTAATTAAAGTTAATGGTAGCCCAGAAATTCAGGAAGTCACAAACCAGAGGAACATCAAAGAAATCACACAAAGAACACATGAGACCAATAGAAATGCAGTAGAACAGAGAAAGGTCATCGATGAGAAGTTAGGAACAAGAATCTCCACAGCAAACTGGGAGCTTGTCAGTTAAAGATCTCAGGTGAAGAGAAAGTTTGAGACTAGCCTAAGAAGCGTTAGTGACACAAATATGAAAAACAGAAAATGTGATCCTGAACTGTATAAGGAAAATTGCATTAATGCACCTGTGTAGACACTGATATAACCATACAAAAAACCTTGGTGCAAACCTCTGAGTACTCACGTGCAAGATACATAAAATTGGAACACATTTTGGGAAGGGTTACTGGGGTTATCAGCCTGGAGACTTCATGTCCTCTTCATGGAGAAAGAACCTTGCAAGCTAAGAGCCAGTGTAGCCACAAGAACAGATAGGTATAAGCTGGAAGTAGAGGATTTCTGCCCAGAGAAGTTTTTGTGACCAGAGCAATGAGGTTCCAGTACAACTTCCCAGAACAAGAACAGTAAAGGAAGAAGGAAGAGGAACAGGATCGAGTTAACTTAATATGGAAGTTTATAAAGATATCAGGAAATAATTACATAACGTGGCTTTTTTGGAGCAGCCATGGACAGGACTCAATGAGCCAAGAAGAGCCCTTGAATCCGAATGCGATCCTATGTCAACCTCCCTTCCCCCTCTGCATCTCCCTTGAGCCCATATATTACTTTGATCTGCCCACTCAGATCCTCCACCACAAAGGTATCCACAGAAATTTACTCTCAGAGGAGGATATGACAGTCTCTCATGAAATGTCCACTGTATACATTTCCCAAACCCTTTCAGGACTGTTTGCTCCTTTGAATAAACGACTTGGGGTTTGTTTTTCCGGTAATCTTTTAAAACTTTAAAAGTCCTTCTGAAGGAGAAACCACACAAGTTTTCTCAGTCCATTTGCATCTTCTGTGTTCCAGCTTAAATCTAATTCTTTAAAATATCTTTTTTTTTTTTTTTTTTTACTAAGTTTCCTATGAACCCAATTCATAACCTCCTTTATGAAAATAGAGTTCCAAATTTCTTTTAGAACTGAAAATATGAAATTTGCCTCATGGTACTACCTCATTTCCTTTCTCTTTACTTCTAGTTTAATATTAAAAAACAAACAAACAAACAATAACCCTCTACAAAACTGTAATGACACGGTTAAATAACTTTTGTGTGAGTACATTTATATCAGTTATCTACTGCATCGTGTGGACCCACATTAAGGAAGTACGCATAAAATCATCATGGAAAATGTATAATTGTATTTTCCAGAAAATTGAACAAAAATAGAATTCTGAATACATCATTTTCTCCATAGAAACGATTTATTAACTACCTTCCCATTTAAAATATAATAGCTTTGAATTTACTAAAAGCTCTTCTTGAAGAAACACCTCAATAATTCCTCTGTTACCAAAACAATGGTTCTGTTTTGCTCACATCTTGACTCAGTGAATCCGTGGGACCACTGCATCCATGCGGAACCCTTGGAAATTCAGGAAAGCTCTCAACAAGTGCCAGGGTCCACAGACAAGTTGCTTACTGTAAGCTGCTACTTCTGTTTATGCACATGCAAGCAAGCTGCAGTTTTCTATTAGAAGTGAGTCATCAAATTCAGACCTAAGCTTGGCCCAAATTGGCTCTAGACCCAAGTCTGCTTTTTTTCTGGCTAAAACTAAGCAGGTTGGCTCACATCCTGAGATGCTCAATACATAATTACCATGGAAGACTTGAGCCTTAACTATTTCTAAGCCAGCCATTACCATTCCACGTATGTGACTGATTACAGCACTCTTAAGAAGGATGCTGTGGTTGAATCAGATGCTTTGCTTCCCTTCTCTTTTGATTTTAAAAGGACAGGAGAAGAACATGGAGAAGAATTTCAGCTGACAGTTTCTTATGGTGAAAAGAAATATTATTTTTAGAGAGAGATATACTTTCACTGAAAATGTCTGCTCTCTACATAAAATGCCAGCTTTTCAGTTTGGTGATTTGTGGCTTATGTATTGTCTACAGCTGTGACAGGAAAGCAGGGTGACTTCTGATTATCTTGCTGCCTACTGGACATGGTTATGACTCAGGGCAGTCTCAGCCGCCCCTCTTGCTGCTAGGCATTTTAGCAAACTCTTAGGGGATTTTTTTTCCTGCACAGTAGCAGGAATGGGAAGTAATGTTCCGTTCAATTCTTTCAGCGGTGACTACTATTAATTATGTTCAAGGTTTCCCTTAGGAAGACACTCACAGGAAATGTGCTCTTAGCCTCACCTATATGTGCAGGGCAGTTACGTTTCTGGGAGGCAAATCTCTCCAGACTCAAGGGGAAGAGAAACACGTCTTTCTGTGGGTTCTCATGAGACGGCACCAGAGAGGGTTTATGGAGTAGTGAGGTCCCGACAGCATGAAAACTGGGGAGGTTAAACACTGTACTCAGGGTGAAGGATTTATTTAATATTAATATTGTTGCAGGGAGATGGCAGAGCTCGATGGAAATTCACAGAGAAACACGCCGACCTGCATTTCCCCAGGTACCGTCCGTGTAGGTTCAGCTGTTACATCCACGTTGCTTTTTAACTTTTGACCCTGTTATTTTCGTCATTCTCACAGCATTGCAAGCGAAGGGAAAAACGACTTACCATATGCCCGCAGCAGCCGGGCAGGGGCAGGCCGGGCAGGGAGAGGGGCGCCGGGCGGCTCCCGAGCAGCCCCTGCTGGCTGCTGGCTCCGCACCACGAGCACGGGTAGGAGGCAGCCCGGGCTTCTCGGTCTCAGCAAGCGATCACTACAAATGAAGAAGAAAGACTGCTTTGAAAAGCACTGACAAGCTCCAGAACACGTCGCCACTTCAAGACGACGAGGGTCTCTTCCCAAATACCCACCCTGGATTGAAAAAACAACAGGCAGCCCCTACCTGATCTACCAAAACGGGGACTGGAGTACCTCCCCAGATACGCTATCCTTTCTTTTAAAATCAGTTCTGACTTAAGGATCAAATAATGATGCAAGGGATTGCTGGTACCATTTTTCCCCACTAGATTCTGTAACACGTAAATTTCCTTTTCACTGACAGGTAACAATGAACGTTTGTCAGGCAGAGGGCCACTTCCTGCGTTTGCATGATGGAAGTGGGCAAGCTTTAACTCAAGAAAATCCTGCGCGCTGTAGAGTTCGCTGGTAAACAAACAGGAAAAAATCATCTGCTTTGGCAATATGGGAGATTCTTTGTTTTTTTATTTCCCTGTAACAGCAACTTTTTTTTTTTTTTTAAATACTTTCACCAGCTTCAGGAAAGGGTGGGTTAGAGTCAGGGGTTTCCTGAGCCTTTTCAGAACACGGCTTTAACGTAGCCGTGCGTTCAGAAGAGCCCCTAGAGAGTCTTGTTTTGGAACACTCTGACGCCTACGCGTTATTATCTTTGCTACGTTTTGCAGTTTCGTGTGAAATTTATTTTTAATCTTTAACAAAACATGCCCCTGTTTATCTTAATTCAGAGAAGGTTTAATAATTTAAAACAAAATAACTTTTCAAATAATTAGATTTACAATGAATGTCAAAACATAAAAGTATAAAGCGAGTTAACAAGAATGGGCTTCTTTAAAGATCAAAGAAAGTGTGTTTATTTGATTTGATTAAAAACAAATAAAAAGTACTTTCACTTTAACAGGTTATAAGTGGCTGTTGACAGAAATCAGTGAAAGAGTTTCCCAGCCCCACAGGATAAAGGTATTCTTTGGTGGAGGTTCACGTACTCAGATTGCCCATTGACACGTCTAAAGAATTGTATTTTTGAAAAGAGACAAAGCTGCATCCATATTAAAAGCTATAGATAAAAGGCATGTTTCCTTAGACAACATGCTCTTTTTGGTAGTATTCATTAAGATTCATGGTGTAAATAAAAGGGTATTTCTAGATTTTCCATCTCTTCAAACAAACAAACAAATGAAAAGATCTGGGAATGGGAGAGGTAAAAAGTACCATTAGATGTACAGAGGGGCAGGATGCATTAGCTCAAAAACTGCTTTAAAGTGGCAAGAGAGCTTGTTTAATGACGTTTTATCATAGAATCACAGAATGCTTTGGGTTGGAAGTGACCTTTAAGATCACCTAGTTCCAACCCCCCTGCTATAGGCAGGGACACCTCCCTCCAGACCAGGATGCTCAAAGCCCCATCCAGCCTGGCCTTGAACTCCAGGGAGGAGGCATCCATAGCCTCTCTGCGCAACCTGTTCCAGTGTCTCACCATCCTTCATGCTTGCTAATGCCAATTTAACTGCTAAAAGAGTATTTGGAGCAAAGGACATGCAGAAAAAAGTTTATTCACATTTTTCAGATCTTCTCTACACATAATTTTTTTTTAATTAAAAAAATTGTTAAAATTATAAGGTTCAAGTAATCCTTAAAACCAACATGTGAAGTTCACCGCCTCAACTTTAATGAAGTAGCACTTTTAGAGGAGTGGTGGTTATTTCCATGCTAATTTTAGACTATCCACAAACACTGACAGAAAGGCCTCCTGAGCAGCCCCAATCCCTGCATCCCACTCTCCACCCTGTTACCATCAGCCTGGAAGATGCCTTCAGATGGACACATGGACTCGCAGTACAGCCACGAGCACCCAGCAGCCCAGTTCCAGCACACAGCTGTTTTCCGTGCTGCGGTCAGCCTGCATTTGGGGCTGCCACAAAATCTCCATCACAGCCTTACTCATTGCTCCTGAGGAGCTGGAGCACTCACTGCTCACCACACACTCCCTCTTTTCTCATCAAGCTTCGGTCAGCTCGACGATCACTCACGGAACTCCTACTAACTTGCAGCAGAGCCACAGATAGAAACGAAATACTACTAAAACCATCCACTATTGAGATGCTGACCGTGAGACTCATTAAAACACAAAGCTGATTGTGACAGAAATCAAGTGTTGCTCAAATTTGAACTTCTTGATAATTTGATGAGAAAATACATGTGTGATTTGTGTTTATGTCTGGAAGTTTTCCCCATTGTGAAAACTAGCCTTTAAAGGAAAAGCAGATCTTTCTTGCAATGTACGTTCTTTTATGTTATGCGGTCTAGGCTGGATCGCAGTGATGTCCAAAATGTACATGGAGTGACTGTATCCTGTCTGCATCCTGCAAGAATGACTTTGAAAGTTAAATGTTTCATCTCTACAGTCATATCCTGATCAACAAAGTCAGTCAATAAATAAATACATTTAGTGAAAAACCTAGCTTTTCTGTAAGCTGCGGTTAAACAGGAACTTGATTTGTTTTTTGTATTCAATTCTGTTCTACAATAATGAATTCAGCACCACAATATCCAAGTGCCCATTATAAGATCAGAGAAACCTTTGTGGTACCCATTTTCCTAAAAATGACTTAAAAAACCCAATTCCCCATCCCCATTCTTTTGAAGTCTGTGCTTTAAGCCTGAGATCGTAACACAAAAGGCCAGAACTTTGGTTGACAATGTTTTCACTACGTGTACTGATTTTGCCCAAGATAGAGGAAAACCGCATTTAACCTGGAACCATGCAGCCACAACTGTGGCAAACTTTGTAACTCTTGGGATACCTTTCAAACCTCTTTAAGCATAAGCTAATGTTAACCCCGTTTCCACACTGCTGTCATTCCTGTTCAGGTGGGATATTAAGAAGAATTTCTTCTCAGAGAGGGGTGAGGCTCTGGCACAGCCTGCCCAGGGGGATGGTGCAGTCACCGTCCCTGGAGGTGTCCAAGAACCATGTGGGTGAGGCACAGAGGGACGTGCTCAGTGGGCATGGGGGAGATGGGTCGGGTTGGGTGGTCTTGGAGGTCTTTTCCAACGTTAGTGATTCTATTAACACCTGCCAACGCACACCACAGCCTTTATCAAAGCTCTCAATAGCCATTTCCAAAGACAAAGTGCCTGACAGAGCAGCAGGGCCCCTAGGGCTGCCCCAACACCTTGTGTCCACCTGGCGCTGCCCCAGCCGAGGCTGAGGCCGCATTTACCTCACGAAGCTGCCTCCCTGAGCTCCCTCAGGCCATCAACATTGATGCATTGCCGCCTGCACACACTTGCGGCCTGCAGAGAAACAAAAGGTTTGGTGGCGGGGTTGGAAGTCCACACACCGCAACGCGGCTGCCAGGGAGTGCAAGGTAACACCTGCACACCGGGGGAGACTCAGCGAGCGACAGCCCCGGGTGAAGGCGACCCTTGCCCAAGGCAGGCACAGGGCTCGCCTGGCCACACGGAAGCGGCCACTGCGGCCTGGGAACGAGCCAGCGCCCCCACACGGCGCAGCGACGCCCACCAACAGCAGCCACCAACAGGCACCCGCTCACAGCGGCCACAACCCCTCCCCGCGAGGCCCCGCCCCCTCCCCGCGAGGCCACGCCCCTTTAGACCACGTCCCCGTTAGGCCCCGCCCCGCCGCTGCCCGGGTCTGAGCACCGGAAGTGACGAAGAGGAGGCGGAAGTGGCTGAGAGCGTGGAGTCAAGATGGTGAGTGCGGGTTGGCGGTGAGCTGGTGTTCTGGTGCCGTTACTGGTATTCTTCTCACGAAGGGGATGGGGAGCGATGGGCCTGTCTCCTACTCTAGTTGCTGGGTCTGCCCTTTGGCAGAATGATGGGCGTTAGGCGGGCGGAGGGGCCGTGCTGAGTCACGGGGGTCCGGCGCGGCCCAACTCCGAGCTGTGCTCTGCGGGCGGTGGCGCCGGTAGGCACGGGAGTGCCGAGGCCGAATAAGCTTCGTGCAGTGAATGTGGCGGTGTGGTTGCGGGGGCTGTATCTCATCTCTACGTGGGGTGGGCAGTGCTGTGGCATAAGCGAGGCCCCAAGTTATTTCATGGCAGCGCTGCGTGGCTTCCTCCTTGCGTTTCAGTTGCTTATGCTGTGATCTCTCCTTTTGCCTCATCTTCTAGGTAATTTGTCTCTTCTGTGTGTTTGCTTACAGCACTCGCACAAAGATCTGATGTTGTTGAGTATGATGATTGATATATGATGTATATAGAATCACAGAATAGTCTGGGTTGGAAGGGATCTCAATACCCACTCTGTTCCACCCCCGTACTGTGGGCTGGAGAACCACCCAGCAGCTCAGGCTGCCCAGGGCCTCATCCAGCCCAACCTTGAGCGTTTCCATGAATGGGGCACTCACAGCTTCTCAGCAGCCTTTGCCAGTGCCTCAGTGCCCTTTGAGAGAAGGATTTTCTACTAGCATCTAACCTAAGCCTGCCCTCTTCTAGTTTAAAACCATTCCCACTTGTCTTATCACTATAAAATCCTGTAAAAAGTTGATATCTATCTTGTTTGTAAGTTCCCTTCAAGTACTGGAAGGCTGCAGTGAGGTGTCCACAGAGCTTTCTCTACGATAAGCTGAGCAAGCCTGGCTTGCTCAGCCTTTTTTGTTATCGGAGTGGTGCCCCAGCCCTCTGAGCATCTTTGTGGCCTTCCTCTAGATACACTCTAACAGCTCTGCATCCCTCCTGTACTGTTGGCCTTCCATGCTGCAAGCGCACACTGCTGGCTGATGTTGAGTTTTTCATCCACCAGAACCCTCAAGTCCATATGCATGCACGTAATAGCAGCTATTTTAGGTTTTTCTAATCACTACCAGGTTATTGAGTGTTACTGTGGCAGCGTATTGATATTGGAGATCTTAGCTGTGAGCACATGTTTTCAGTTTAATCCAACATTACTGCTGGGGGAAATTCCTGCACTGAACAGCTCATCACTGTTGCCTTCCAGACACATCAGTCTATTGGTGAGGCACTTTGTATGAATAATGCTGAAATGACTTCAGTAAAATCAGACAGGTTAGCTTTAAAACAGTCACACAGGTTAAGGTGGCTTTATATGGTATATCTGTGAGGTGTGGTATTCTAGTTTCTGCTGCAGGTTATTTGCTCTTTCCATGAACTAAGGTACTAGAATACTGGAGTACACCTTATCTTCACAAGGAGCCTTATACCATGGACATAATCAATTTGATCTTAACTGATTGTGTCTGTACTGAAGCAGAGCATGGTCTGCTTTCTTCCTTTCCATCCTTGCAGCACAGGCTAATTGTGAGTTTCTGTTTCTCCACATCCCCAAAATGTTTTGTTACTAGCTTTAGCCATCAGACTCTGAAAGAATTCTTATTCAGTACATTTTTTTTTTTCTGAAAGGGACTGTGAAGTCTAGGACTTGTGCATGAGTCGTTTGAGGAGCCTTGGTGCAATTTTTCATTTACTTAGTCTAACAGCACATATGAAAGAGGCCTGGTTCTGTTATAATAATCCTTGCTCTGTGTTCCAGGAGTCCAGAGGAGCTTCTTCTCTGCTGAAGGACAGCATCCCAATTACTGATTTTTCACTTCCTGGACCATTTGAAAGTCATGGTCTTCTGCGCAGAGGGTATGCTTTACTTTTGTAGTGTTAAATTGTGCCATAGCTAATGTCCAACTTCTAATGTAGGAGGAAGGACCATCTTAAATGCTCACTTCTTAGAGGAGGTTCTTGGCAGGTGAATCTTAAAAGCTATAGCCTAAAGCCCACATGTTTAGTCAGACTGCCTTTCAAGCTTAAATTTTCTGTTAAACATCCATTCAAGAAGTAGGTAATAGTTGATGTTCCTTTGTAGAAAATGATGGCCAAGTATTAGTCTTTACGAAGTATATGCTGGTTGGAATATATGCGTATCCGTGTGGGCAACAGCAGCATATGAAATGAGTAATTTCAGCACAGATACAAAAAGTAAAGTTTATCTATCTAAATCAGTGCATCTCAATATATCTAAAAGGTGCTGTATATCTCAGTTATGAAACTTGCCAACTTCTGAATATTAGATACAGTGTAGCTGAGATACAATTAAACTTGTAACATTTTCATTTATTAGTATTTTTTTCTGAAGGGAATCAAAGAAGGGAAGCCATTGTTCTCTTTTTGAAAGATAAAATTTAAGGAAAAAAGATGTCTGAAGTTAAACATTGTTTTCTTCTGGCAGTGCTGTAGTTAGAGCTCTTATTTGCTTCACCATTAAGCACATTTTTATAATTCAAACTGTGCTAATCTGTCTCTGTGCATTGATGCTTGTGCCTGGGATTTGGTTTGGAATGCAACTTAAAAAAGCACCTGATTAATCTTCTGAAATCCAATTTTTCCTTGCATTTCTAGCTTTGCATGTGTGAAAAACGAGTTGGTGCCCAGCCACCCACTGGAGTTGTCAGAAAAAAATGTAAGTAGGTGTAATGTTAAATGTAGTCTTTTTCACTCAACTTATTATGGAGTTTTATTTAGTGGTGGGGTTGCTTGGGTTGCTTTGTGCTGCAGCCAGGAAGGAGGAGGGTTTTGCCTTTAACAAAGTAGAAGTGTGTGACAACAGTAATGTTTTGTTTGTGCATTGCTGGCAACTTTGTTTAACAATTAATCTTCCACTTGTGACTCTTCAAGTACATAAGTGATCCTCCAGTTCAGGGTTTACTTAGTGAGGTGTAGTCATCTAAGACTGTGTAGGCAACCTCAGTAATTAGGCTGCTGGCATACCCGTTTCCTCTGGTAGGCTGATGCTCCCATTTTGCCTTTAGATTTGCCATTTATCTTCACTTTCAGACTTTCTGTGACCCATGCATATTTTTCTCTAAATTACTTTGTCCCATCTAGAAATTTTACGCATACGGTTTGTTCTGAGCGTAGTCTTGTCCATCTTAGTCATCACTTGTGGGCTGTTTCAGAGTGGTCTGTGGATCGAGTAAGACATTTGTACTTCTTGTTTTACTTTAGAGTAGTGTATTATTTTGATGTTGCAGGCATGTAGTTAGTATTGGGAAAGCCAAAATTGAGTCCAGATGACTCAAGCTTTAGAACTATTGAGAAACTTCTCTTGTATACTTCAGTTGTCACAAGCCAGCACTTTTTCATTAAGAAAAAACAACCCACCTCTATTAGGTAGATAATTTTCTTTGTCTTACTGATCAATTTTAGAACAGTTTGAGAAATTATGAGCTTTTTGTTATATTTCAGAGTAATGCATACTATATACGATGAAGGGAAAATAAATATTTCAAGTGGTTTCAAGTAGTCTGTAATAGCTAAAAGTAAAATTCACAATGTCTTTCTCCTTTCTGTTCTTACATTAAACCAGACTTAGCTTCCCATTTCTGTGCTTATAATATTATGGCAAAGTAGTGCACAGCTACACCACTTGGTGGAGTTACATGTCCTCATTCTCAAAACAAACAAAAAAAAAATTGTTCTGCTTGATTTATAATAAAATCCAGCAAAACCCAATTTCAGTTTTCTAAAACAAATGTTACTACATCACTCCCTTCCATGTACGTTTGATGTGCATATGATGGTATCACTGGACTTTTTTACACCTACATTTAATAAGCATATTCATTTAAGTAAGATATCGCAGATCTCTTCTGTACTTGTACTTGAAAGTTGCTTTTTCTATTAAAAATAATTTTTGTTTGTGGTAGTTCCAGTTAAATCAAGATAAAACAAACTTTGCCATGCTGAGAAATATTCAAGGACTCCATGCACCTTTAAAGCTGCAGATGGAACTCAGAGCAGTGAAACAGGTAGGCAATTTTTATCTAACTGCCAGAGCTTAAACCACATGAGGGCATCTTTGTCTGGGAACGTAAGGTTTCAGAAGGATGTCTTTCTGTCTTGAAATACAACCACTTTGTTTCCAAAACTATTTTTCACTGAACTATTCCTGTTTAAAAATAGAACTGCTGTTAGTAATATTCAGAGCAGTCAGTGTGCTAAAGGCTTTCAGCTGCTGCTGTTTTATTCATTCTTCGGTGAAGTGGTAAGCACTCTTAAGTTTTCTGTGGACAAGCTTTCTGTCTTTGACATTAATTCAAAAATTAGTACTTTCCTGTGGTAGCATATGTCCTTCATAAGAAGGAGTATCTGCAGCTGTAGGGAAAAGAAAGCTTGGGGCTCTGAAGCAGGTAGCGATGTGGGAGCGGATACAGAGGTAATGCAAAACCTGAAACAGGAAATCTGATATGTGCTTAGTATTTTTCTACAGCTGTTCTTGCAAGATCAGGGAAGGTCTACAGGAAGTTCTAAGGTTTTAACTTTCAATTGGGAAGCTAAGGTTGCCTCCTTTTCCCTTTTATCCCCTGGATGGAGAGTAACTGGAAGGTGGCTGACTTTGTTCCTTAGGGATCACAGTTTGGTGGTTCAAGTGAATTTTTTTTTTTGCTTGTTTGAAGATAGTAAAGCTACTAAGAATTGTTTCTCCAAGTAAATGGGAGCAATTTTGTACTCCCTTCCAGTGGATCATGTGCTACTGAACCACTGTGAGTTCCATTAAACTTGGTAGAAATTTCTTATCCTGAAGATGAAAGGCAAGAAACAGGATATATGAAAATGTCCCTCATTCTCAGCTGTATTCTTCTGTGTGGAAAAATCTTTTTCTTAACTGATATGCAGAAAATGAGACAGATGAGGACAAAGATCCTGCTACTGTATCTGTCTCCACAAACATTTGACGATGAGAAACATGGTGATCTAGAAAACTATTCGCTCCTGGATTTTGTGTGTCATGTTAGATATACAAGCTCCTTTGTGGTTTAATTATACCTTTCTAAAATGTTTAAGGGAATAGTTTGTGTTTTGGGACATCTGACAATTGTACCAGTAGTTGGGATGTTGCAGCGACCCTCCACAGCTTCATGGGAACAGAACAGGGAAAAAAAAAAAAACACAAAACTTTTTTTTTTACTAGTAGCTGCACTGCAGTGAAATCTACAAATGCAGTGAAAGGCTGCTCTTCTTATCACTAAACAGTGATAAGGAGCAGAAGATGGTGGTGTTGGGTAGGTTTTGATATTGATGTGTGCTGATAGTTCTCTTACTTCATCATTGTTTTCAAAGGAAGAGGTAACTGTCACTTTTCTCAGTCATTTCAGAAAGAAATTCAAAAACCTTCATTTCAGTCTTGCAAAAACTTTAACTCTTGTCTTTTTACAGGCCCAGCGTCTCCCATTCCTTCACAGCTCAAACATGGCACTGGATACCCTGAGGGGAAATGATGAATGCATTGGTTTTGAGGATATTCTTAATGGTAAATACATAGTTTTGAATATTATAGAAATATTTAAGGGTAAAATTTGGGGGAATGTATAGTTCTTCGCCACTAGGGAATAAGACCTTTAAAGGCACAAACTGAGAATAAAAAACAGTTCCAAAAGGCGAAGAAGCACTTAGGAAAGAGGAATAGGTGTGGTTTTCAGTTGCTAGTTGTGTGGGATGTAATCTGCAATGCCAAGTAAGTCTGTATTTGCTTTGGGGCTGGGTTTCTTGAGGAGCTGAAGATTATGCTCTTATATTGTATGCCTGTTTCTCCAGAAATTTTTGAACTACTTTCACAGGTTTTGAAAGGCATAGGTTACAAAGATATGATGTTTTTATAAGTTCTGTCATTAAAAAGAAAGGCTAGAGGAGAAAGCCATTAACATGCCTTACTTATGGGAGAAAAACAATCCAATACGGCTGTAAAGAAAAGTACCTTCTTCCAAGATGCATTTGCTACCATTTTTTTTTGCATTGACTTCTGTATGGAAGTGAAGTTCAGTGATTGGTATAGCTTGTGTTTCCCCATGTTCCTGGATAGTCTTTCAATACAGCAGCCCATATGGGCCATACTTAGGGCCAGGGAGGAATCTCAGAAGATAGTTAAGGGCGTAGAATTTTTGTGAAATGAGGCAGTAGGTTGGAGAAGAGGAACAAGAAGCATGTTCCAGCTAGCATAAGGGCTGAAGGATGAACTCCTCTTGTGCTAGACTCTAAGAAAAGTTGCATGGGAAGATGTATGAGACCTGTGGGAGAAGCTTTAGTCAGGCTTGCATTTTTTTAGATACCAATCTCATGCAGCCTTGGAGTCAGGCTGTAGAGTGTTGTGCTTTTGTAGAACTACTTGGTCTTACTTGAGTAGTTCCATTCTGGCTCCTTACAAAACACTCATATCGCTGTTCCACTGTAGGTGTACTGGTTATCTAATTATTGCTTTGGACAGAGGCGTACTGCGCAGTACTGTCAAGAATCAATTGAGTAATTTTTTCACTAAGCATTAAAATGAAAAAAATTATGGTCATCTTCGTAGTTCTTATTGATATTTGTAGCTTGGTAAAAGCCTAATGCTATTGACTTCTTTTTCAGATCCTTCACAAAGTGAAGTTATGGGAGAGCCCCACATGATGATGGAATACAAACTCGGTTTATTGTAACAAAATGTACTCAAAAATGTTTTGTGTATGTCTTTGTACTGCAGATCTAAATACGTGATCACTAAATTGACACTCAGTGTTTAACAGTCATACAGATATCATTTGCCTTCCTTGATGAAAAGGCACATTAAATGTTTAAAGTCCATAAATTGTTCTGTGCTTGTTGTCAATTACATAAATGTCCTGTATCTAGACAGCTTAAATAATGTCTCTTCATACACTGCTCAGGACAACAGTCTCTTAATTATGGAAATGCTATATATGTGTACAAGAAATCCAAAAAGTACCCATGCATTTTAAAACTGATTGTTGTAGGTAAATGCATTTAATGGATGTTCTTGCAGAAGAACTTTTTAAGGGGGAAACAAAGATATTTTCCGTTGAGTAATGCTTTGTTCATGAAAACTTCCATCCACTTTTTTAAGCATTAAATAAAAGTTTGCTATAAATGCTGTTGTGTTCCAAAATATAATTAATTGTGAATCACGGATCTCTTATCCACAACACAAAATGTTGTTGCTTTTTCTTGCTATTACTTTAAAGATCTTTAATTTCTGCACTGCCAATGCAATCCTGCTACATGCATTTCCTCCCTCCTTTTAAAGCAGCTGGAGTGGCATGGCACTGTAGGCAACTAAGAGAATAACCAGACAGGCTTTTCCAGTATTTATGGTATTGTTTGTGATGGACAGACACTGTATGTCTGTAACCCTCCCCCTCCACCCCCGCTTTCTTACTAATGGGAAAAAAAGGGGTTGTGGTTCAAAACAACAAATCTCTTGTCATCTGCAGGGAGCGTGAAACAATACTTCTAAGGCAGGAATTATGTTTATCCAGCTGATTTTGATGACTCTTAGGTAGAGTGCAAGTGCACTTAGGGTTCTGTTATAGATGATATTAGCAGAAATGAGAAATGTTGCTACAAACCTCTTCACAATCCCAGAATCTCAGGCATCTCTTGGGCTTTTCAGTATGCTTAAAATTGCCATAAACCCCTTACCCATATGCACTACAGCCTCTAACTATCCTCATGTAAATTTCATGGTGCATATTTATTGCAAAATGTTGCAGCAAATTAAAAACACTGAGATGACACAAGATAATTTACTGGCTGTTTTGTTCATTTTAAGAAAAGAAACTTAAAATTGCCTTTTAAGAATATTGCCTTTTAAGAGTTGGAGAGATTAGAGGTTTTCTTATGAAATACAAGTTAAGTCCTCAGTTGTATTTGTTGCCTTAGTGAGGTTATATGAAAGGACTGATAAATTCAACATGAAAGTGTAGACCTACTCAATGTTTTATGTAGCTGTTCTTTCTGTGAGCTGGTATACTTTAAACTAGCAGGAAATTCTGCTCATATTCAATATACGTGATTGAAATTTCTTGGTGGTTATGTATAAAGGAAGAGCAAGCTGTTGTAGAGCAAGCAGGTTGGGTTTCACTAGACTGTGGTGCAGTAGGCTCAGGACAGGGTGAGATCAAACCATATTCAGAGCAGGGGAGCTGCATTGTTCATCATGTCTGTAAGGAAGCTAAATTTAGGAGTTAGCCTGGCTAGAAAGCAAATGGCGTGTGTATGAAGCATGTACAAGAACTTACGTGGCATGCTGTTAAAGTAATGGGAGTCAAACTGAAGCAAAGCACTTTTGGGATTAAAAGGAAGGGTTACTGCTAAATTGGTTGAGGTGGCGGCTGGTCTTTCTTCCCCCAGCCCCTTCCCCCTGTCCCTCCAGGCTTCTTTCTGTAAGGCTGCTGCATGGCCTGAGCAGAGGCGTGCCACGTGAGGTGTGCAGCCAGCTGGGTCAGCCCTGCTGCTGGGGCTCTGCTGGGACTCGGCCTGGGCCGGGGGAGGAAGGTGCTCTCAAGTGCTTGGGTCTAGCATGCAGCACTGCAGCCCCCACACTGATCTCTGGCAGACAGCAGTGCTGTCCCTGTTCTGTAGTTCCTGTTGGTGCCGGTGTTCTGGGCAGCATCCTTTCCTCTCCCCCAGCACAGGAGGGAAGCAAAAGCACATCTTCCTGTGCTGCTGCTTGTTTGCTGTGACTGCACAAACAGACGATAGCATAGTGCTGCTGCTTCTGTTTACAGAAGAGTTACTCCACCAGTCCTCCCGTTGCCTGTTTGCCAAAAGCCACATCAAGAACTACAAATACAACACAATTTAGGTCAAATTCCACTATTAATCTCTGTTAAAATAATCTGTATTTACATACAAATAAATCACCTACTACAAACTTGAGTATAAAGCACATTAGTACCTGGTTTCCTCAACATGTTCAATGCTAGGCACTTTAAAAACGCAAATTGTGTCCTTCATGTGTTTTGGCCAAAAACTTAGCCAACCCCACACACTGTGTCTACCTGAAATATCTGCAAACAGCAAATACTTGGTATAGCAAAATCAAACCTCACCAAAGCCATTCCCAAAGTGCATGTGCACCTTCTCATTCCCAGCAGGGCACTGCTGCAGAACTGCCTTGCTACCTGCAGTGTTACCTGCACTGAAGAAGTGAAGGCATATACCTTTTTTTTCACTTGCTTTACTTGTTCCAGGCAGCTTTGTGTGAAATAGTTAATTTCATAAAGACTTTGATAACTGCATAATGAAGAGGAAAAGAAGACAACGTAGTCTTTGTGCTGAAGCTCTTTACATCAGTGTATTAATGTCCCTACAAGTACTTGCTAAGTTCTGGACCCAGTGATTACTGTAAAACTCACAGAATCATAGAATGGCCTGGGTTGAAAAGGACCTTGAAGATCATCGAGTTTCAAGCCCCCTGCTGAGTGCAGGGTCGCCAACCACTAGACCAGGCTGCCCGGAGCCACATCCAGCCTGGCCTTGAATGCCTCCAGGGACTGGGCATCCACAACCTCCTTGGGCAACCTGTTCCAGTGCATCACCACCCTCTGAGTGAAAAACTTCCTCCTAACATCTAACCTAAATCTCCCCTGTCTCCGTTTAAAACCATTCCCCCTTGTCCTATCACTATCTACCCATGTAAACAGTTGTACCCCCTCCTGTTTATATGCTCCCTTCAAGTATTGGAAGGCCACAATGCAGTCTCCTGGGAGCCTTCTCTTCTCCAAGCTAAACAAGCCCAGTTGCCTCAACCTTTCTTCACAGGAGAGGTGTTCCAGCCCTCTGACCATCTTGGTGGTCCTCCTCTGAACTTGTTCCAAGAGCTCTGCAATCTCGCTTCTCCTACAAGTTGGCAGCAACTTGGGCACCTCAGAGGAGAAGACTGAAGACAGTTTTATTTACTGGCTAGTGTATAAACTAGCTAGGAAAAACTAATGACCTTTAATTGTCAAAATAAGTCTTGGTTCATGAGGACAGAAGTGAAAGAGCCATCTGTATTCATTAGCATTCCCTCTCCTGTTTTCCCTAGTGACAGGCAGTAGTGATCTTTTCTCTCAGAGCGGTGAGGCACGGGCACAGGCTGCTCAGAGAGCTGTGGGTGCCCCATCCCTGCAGGCTCTCAAGGCCAGGTTGGATGGGGCCCTGGGGAGCCTGAGCTGGTGGGTGGTGTCCCCGCCCATGGCAGGAGCTTGGGGCTGGGTGGGCTGTAAGGTCCCTTCCAACTCAAACCACTTTTTCATTGTGTGATTCTATGAATTCCCAGAGTGCCAACTCCACTTTACCTTATTTGACCCTTCATTTAATCTTCTCAGTGGTCAAGATGCATATCATGAAAACAACATTGCCCTTCAAACAGAAATGATTCATAATAGTATCGCCATGATGTACTAATATTTTTTGGCAGAATACCACTGAGAAGCTCTACAGAAGCATTCTCAATAATTAGGATCTGTCTCTTGTTATGTTGTTTTGATTTTTCTAACTAGTCTTTTTTGGGGAAGAAAGTCACATACAACCCATCTGTACTTTCAGGGATCGGGACAATATTGGCTATAAAACTCTCTCCTAAAACAACACATGGGAGTGATCTTGAACAGGGTGTTTATTCCCACTTCTTATCATTCCCACTTTTGCTATGCTATGTATTCCAAAAGCTAATACTCTGGCTAGTTTCTGCCTATAGATCTCAAGCAAAAAGCTGAAGAATCAACACAAAAACTGATTTCTAGGTTTAGAGCTCTCAGTGATTTGCACTGTGGCCCAGGGCAAGTCACTTCTCCTCTCTGTTCATTTATCCTTCTCTGAAACAGGGAGGATAATATCTATTGCAGAGGGAGGTTCCCAGTAGCATTTGTAAAGTGCTTTGAAGATTAGAAATGTTATTCAAGTGCAAATAAATCATGCTGCATTCACTGTAAGATATTTAGATGCATAGTTTGGATTTGGTCACCTCATTTCAGAATTAATAAAAAAAGTATTTGAAGATCCACTGAAAAAAACGCTGTTACAGCCTTTCACTAGAAATATAAATTAAGTTCAATGCCGCCAGCGTAACTGGAAAACAAGAAACATCCATGGGACAAAACATAGAGGTGTCTGTATGTAGTCTCTCATATATCAAAAAAACAATCAAAGATTTACAATCTAAAAATCTATGTGCAATATGGCCTCTGCAAAATGTAGGCACAGGCCTAACTTCACACTCTACAGGCTGGAAATGTTCCAAGAACAACAGTTCTGTGTGAAAATCCATTTTAAGAACTAAGTCACAGGCAAGGTCCACACATCATACATTCAACTTGCACAAACACTCTCTGGTAACTGCAGAGAGGTAAGTCTTACAGCAGGTACAACTATTGCTTTCCATTCAGTTGCTTTCTGAAAGAAACATCTTTTAGTTTAGTAATTTTAGGCAGTGCTGTGGGCTTCACAGGAAAGATGGACCTCTTAAGATGTACACAGTGGACTGCATGCACAGCTGGCATGAGCTCCACTGGCTTCAGCAGAATTGCCAACAGCCTCTGGCTAAAGGGCTGATAAGCTTATCTTTGTCCCCCCACTTAGACTGATACGAGATGCATCATAATCTACAGCTGATATTTTCAAACTTGAGATGGGGTAAGCGGCAAAAGAGAATTATCCTACCTTACTTTTTTCTCCATGCTGAAAGCAGCATTAAAATCTCCATTGCCAGCCTATCCACATAGTTAAGTACAGGAGATAGGTTTATCCAAGTGCTAAAAAAAGACTGGATGTAGAGTGCTATCAATTCAGTGCTTATTGCTGCAGGGCCAGTTTTAGATTTCATCTGCAACTCTTGAGTTATCTCTATGGTCTCAGTATGACACAATGGTCTCTGCCACTGCATGTCAGATTAGAAAAGCCAAATAGTTGGTGACTCCTCTGTTCAACTATCAACGCTGTCTATGCTGGATACTTCTTCAGGTACAAGCAGAGCCAAGTCCTCCCGATTCCAGCTTGTGCACAGAAGCCAGCTGCAAGACATAGATAAGACAGATATTGTTAGCTGAGTGAAGCATGATGATTCAGCAGTAACAAACACACCCAACAGTTCTGTTACAGCCATCTCCCACAGCACAAAGCCCTGGACATATCTTAATAAACAAAACCAATGATAGCATTTGTCCCTTATTAGACACGTTAGGCAGTATCATTTCTGCTGTCTGTGAAAAATACTAAATTAACAGGGAGACTGATTACAGACTGGAACTACTAACATTTCAGCTCTCAAACAGTAATGCTGTGTGACAACTGGAAGGCTTTAGAGAGCAGTTATTCAAAGGATGGGACATCTGAGACACTAATAATGGGAGAAAAACAGCTTTCCAAAAGTTATTATGATGACGGACTGTGGTTTTGATTGCAGGATTCAGTAATTTCATAATTAGTACTTGTTAGCTTTTGCTCACGACAGAATGTTTTAACAGAAACTTTCACTACCACAAAGCACTGAATCAAACGAAAATTAATACTTTATAAAGCAAAAATATTTATGGGGCATTCAGCTACATAGCTGAACTCCTCTATTTTTATTACGTTACTACAGAGCATTCTCCACTAGAAGCACAAGACGCCTTTGCTTCAATTCCCTCAAGACCCACCTCTACCGTAAGTCTCCTCTTGCCATTAGTGCAGCTTCTCTGAATAGATGCAGGAAAATACTGCAGTCATGCAGGCACAGATTTGAAATAAATAATGGGAAATGTTCTAAGTTTATAGCATTGTCACCACCTATTTAAAACTGAAAATGCAGCTGACGTAGATAAAACATGACTGAGATAAAGGCTATACGCTAGGAAAAAGATACAAGCCTCCAGCAAAAGGAGTCTTGCAGCATCCTCTTAAGAAAAACAGCACTTTTTTTTCTGAATATAAACCTATATTACAAAGAGTGACCCTTCTGTCATTTAGCTCTGTGTTCCAGCACACTAAAAAGACGTAATTTATACTGGAAATAATGTAAAGTGAGCGCAGCTTTTCTGGATACTCGTGAAAAACGATCTTTCATTGAGTTACTAGATGGTCACTAGATATGATTATATGGAAATACTACAGAGGAATATTTTTTGAACATGTCCAAAGGTTTATTTCAGGCTGGATATTAGGAAAAATTCCTTCTCAGAAAGTGTGGTAATGCACTGGAACAAGCTGCCCATGGAGGTGGTGCAGTCACCGTCCCTGGTGGTGCTCAAGAACTGCGTGGATGTGGCACTGAGGGCTGTGGTTAGTGGGCATGGTGGGGATAGGCTGACGGTTGGATTAGATGGTCTTGGAGGTCTTTTCCAACCCTAATGATTCCATGATTCATATGGGGCTTAAGGTTAGTGCAGAGCTTTCACAGACTTCAGTTGGCACTGGGTCACAAGGTATCCAGGACCAATGATCAGGACAGATAGCTTTCCATCAAATTCATGGGTATTTGCTCATGTTTAACCCCTGTTAACATCTAGAAGGACTCAGACTGCAAAACTAAGCTCATGGCCTTCAAACAATCTGCTTCATTTGTTCTGCATGGAAGGCACATGTAGAGGTCTCAAGCCAATGGAAGGCACATACATGCAGTCAATGGCACAATGCATCCCGCTAGTCATAAATTCAGGGTAGATTTCAGTTTGGGGGAATCAGGTGACAAATTCACAGCTTAGAGCTGGAGGGAGCTAGCTGGATCAGGGCTGGAAATGGACAGATGATGGGAAATTTCTTGCAAGGTGCAGAGGTGTTGAAAGAAAACCACAGTGACTGGCAGCAGCGGAGGCACTCCTCTCAGAGATGTGACCACAAGCCTCACTGAGACAAAGCGGCTCTCTGCAGTCTGGGCTCCCTGACTTCTGTCTTGTCCCTTCACTGCTATATCCCCCACAGTATCATCTCTGCCATATTCCAAGCTCTTCCCTGCTGACAAGCCTCAGAGTATCTGCCATAGGCTTGCTATATATAAGTAGTTACTAAATTGGAAGAAAACCAAAGGGAAGGCTACACACAGAATATATCCGGTACGTCAGAAAACACTGAAGTTAGAGAATGCATTAAACCACTGAGCTTCAACTCACGTCAAAACAGAACTCACCAGTAAAAGCATTCAGAAGCACCCTCCTGATATGTACTTACCACAGTACACCCAGTGGAATTAGACACAGGCTGGCTGACAAGAGGAAGCTAAAGCCTGAAAACCATGCAACAGTAGCTGCATAGATAACATTAAAGACTGAAAGTGAAATAGTGCCAGTCACAACTTCTAAACAGGCTATACAAGCAAACACAGCACCTGCAAAAAACAAATTAGATTGGATTACCAACAAAATAAAACCAGAAAGTTTTTAAGCTCAAAGTATTTATCAAAGTTTTTAAACTAGTTTCAAAAGATCTATCTGCAATATTTCAGCAAGTGTGCAAGTATCAAGCTCCTGAGTATCGTGTATCTTTGTTATGGAAGTGTCTTCCAAAGGGACTCCTACAGAAGACTTTTAAATGGAATTTTTTGTTGTTATTGTTAGTAGAAACTACTTTTTTTTGCTATTATCCTGTCACCATACCTACTTTATTGAATCAATTTGTCACATGAAATTCAAACTGTTCATACTCACTAACCACATTCTGCACAGCTTCGTCCTTTACCCCTTTCAATTCTCCCCTCTATTCTCAGTCTTCCCTTTCTTGTTTCCTCCTTTTCTAGTCTCCATTCTTACACTGCAACAAAGAGCAACAAAGAGTGATGGTTCAGCCCATAACCACATCCTTCTCATTTTTTAAATGAAAGAAATAATCTTTCATTTGCTCTGAACTACCCATTGGAGTGTCAGCCGATCCCATCTGCGTATTTTTGGACACATGTTCCCAAGCCGCGTCCATATTCATCAGACTAAAACCAAAATCACAATAAGTAAGCAGAAAAGGATGGCAAGAGGCAACCTGATTCCTGCATCAAACTACTCAAGTATCCAAAGCCCCAAAGAATGCCAAGAAATCACAAAAACAGAAGCGTTTGTTAGCATAGTAGAGTATAAAGAGATCCTTGTTTCAGTGTCTAAAGATATGTACTTTTTTTAAATAAAACCAACTCACAAGAATGCTTCTAGACAGTATGTGCTCCTCAAAATCTAGCTGCAGCAAAATATGGGACACTAGAGACACATTTTGAGGCCTCACATGCTTGTGTTTGCGTGTGTTCCATTAAAGAAAGCACTTCTAGAAGTAATATGTTACAGCCCTTGAGACGTCTTTAAGTGGCCACGGGCATTTGTGAAGCTGGTACACTGCTGGGATGCAAGCCTTTGTTTTCAAGTGTGTTGAAGGCTGATCACTTAATGCTTATCTTTCTAAGTTATAAAGTGTGGCATTGATGAAACAACAAGTGTTTATTTTTCTCCATCAAAATCCTGTGAATGTAGAAGCTGTTCTACATGTCACTTTAAGAAAAGGAACTGAAGTATTGTATCTGCATCTCAGGGTCCTGAGGGAACTGGCTGATGCGGTTGCTGAGCCGCTCTCCATCATATATGAAAAGTCATGGCTGTCAGGTGAAGTCCCAGTGACTGGAAAAAGGGAAACATCACTCCATTCTTAAGAAATGGAGGAAGGAAGACCTGGGGAACTACAGGCTGGTGAGCCTCACCTCTCTGCCTGGGAAGATCATGGAACAGATCTTCCTGGAAGAGATGTTAAGGCACATGAGGGTCAAGCGGGTAATCTGAGACAGCCAGCATGGCTTCACCAAGGGAGGGACATGCCTGACCAATCTTATGGCTTTCTGTGATGAAGTGGTGGACAAAGGGAAGGCAACTGATGTCATCTACGTGGACTTGTGCAAGGCCTTTGACAATGGTCCCTCACCACATCCTTATCTCTAAATTAGTGAGGTGCTGGAACAGGTTGCCCAGAGAGGTTCAAGATGCTCCATCCCTGGAGGTGTTCCAAGGCCAAGCTGGCTGGGGCCCTGGACAGCCTGATCTGGTGCTTGACCTAGCAGCTGGCAACCCTGCACGCGGCACGGGGTTTGGAAGTTGATGATCCTTGAGGTCCCTTCCAACACAAGCCATTCTATGATTCTGTGATCTGTATAAATACTGAGTGCTCTTCTCCTTAATATTCTCCATGATCTTTCTTTTTAGAGCAGTAACTTCTTTCAAAGTTGAAATTTGCAATAGAATCATAGAATCACCAGGGTTGGAAAAGACCTCCAAGATGATCCAGAAAGCAGTCTGAAAATACCAATATACACCTGTTTGTTTAAAGGTGACCTTGGTGCATCTCTGTTCTGAAATACAACATCGTATTATTTTTCAAAAACAAATTCCACTCACCCTGCTCACTGGGGAGAACCACTTTTGACAGCATGGATCGGAGAACAGGAACAGGCATAAGGCAGAGTAAAGATGGCACTCTTACTGTAAAGCAATGAATCAGCAATGAGACATGAATGTAATAAAAATCCAGGATTTTACAGACATGTTGCAAATGAACTAGACATATATTTTTGAGTTATATAGTAAATATAACTATATTATAATATAACTATATAAATATATAGTAAAAGAGTTATATAGTACTTCCCAAATAGTAAAACTATGTGTGCATTGAAACATATTGTGTGCATTGAAACATAATTACCCAAGCAGAGACGAATCCCTAAATCCAGTATATCTATATAGCACTAAAACCAAATCATAAGCCAAGTAATTTCATTCACTTTCCATACTATTCATCTTTTAATTAAATTCTAAATCGGTATGACTCAACCTTGTACATTCTACCTCTTTATGACCCTTTCAAGGCGGCGCATCCAATATTCATCACCACCAACTCTAACTACAAACAACACACGAGTATTTTCTTTTATACTGTTGAGAATCGACATTGAACTCACCTAAAAACATGAGCAGGGTTGTTTTGGCAAAGGCAGCCATGACAATTCCTCCAATGTAAGAAAATATCCCAATAAATACAATGTAAATGTCTTTGAGACATTTAGAAAATAAATAAACTCCCAAAAAACTGGTCAGAGAGACAGAAGTGAATGCAGCTGCTCCGTATCCAATGTACACTTCATTCCAGCACAGCGGCTCATCCAGTTCATACAGCGTAAAAAGTGAACTCCCACCAAAGACAGTAAATAAATAAGTCATAAATGTAAAAAGTAACACAATGATTAAAATTCTCTTTTTGGACGGGGCAGTTTTAAAAAGCATGTACACTCCAGAAAATGCTTCTTTTAGAAGTTCTTTATAAGATAATGGTGCCTGTTGCTGGAATTCAGATATGTGCACTGTGTCTTCCAAAAAAAAAATAATATAGATAATGTTAACAACATGAAGTAGAGATGCTATCACAAATGTCCACGTAAAGCCTATTTCTCTTAAAAAGTACCCAGAAGACAGTCCTGCCAATCCAGATACAATTCCAAAAATTAAATCAACCACAGCTATTCGTGTAGTTTTCTGCTTCTCATCGTGACACTGATCTGCTATATAAGCAAAGCCTCCTCCAAGGAAAGTCGCCATACTCCCAAACAGTCCCGAAATAAATGAAACCACAAACAGGACAGAGGTTGACAAGGAAAAATGTGATATTATAGTGAGGAAAATATCTGCAATCAAAGCTCCAATTGATGGTAAAACCAAAGACTTTTTTCGTCCCTGGCGATCCCCATTAGCTACGATGATAAAGGCAACTATCAGGCTGGGAACTGCCCCTGTTAAGTCCAGCTGCATATTAAAAAGAGAAGTCTTCTCTTGAACTCCCTGTAAAGAGAAAACCAGAAATAATGGTAAACACCATAATATATTGTAAAAATAAATGTATATATAATATATAATTATATATTTACACCATAATAAGCATGCAGCATAATATTTAGCATAAAACAATTTGTTTCTATGTTATAGAATACATTATTGCAAAATATGCAATATCATCTTCCAAGATTACATGATCTCATATAAAACCATATTATGCTGTAATTAAATACAGTACTGTATTATATATCATAACATACGCATTATACTAGTTAATAATACAAAAGAATTGCATATTCAAAGACATGCTTTTGTAATTCTATTTCCAATATCTCTCAAACATCCCTTGTTGCATTAGACCCCAGAACAAGAACTTATTTGTTAAGATATGCTCTCACAAGTACTCTTGACAGGGCAGTTTCAATGAAGACAAAACAACAATCCTTCGGTATGTTCATTTACAAGAGCTGGTGTTCGTACTGTAAGCACCTTCTTCAGTATTGGGCACTGCCAAAGGGTACTGTGCCCATTTTAATCCTTCAGAAATCAGTAGTAGAACAATCTCTGATTCAGGAGTACAACCCACGCTCTCTACTCACAGGAGATCTTTTTTCCTCCCTAAACAACCCTGTGGGAGGGTCACAAAGAAGCAATTCACTGACCAGCACATTCTGCAAGTGAATAGAGCAGCGTTTGCGCTGACATCCCAACGTGCAGTGTTATGAATTGTAACAGCACACAAATGTGAAATGGTATTAAAAATTATACTGACCCATGTGTACAGATACGTGAACTAACTCCTTACTGGCAAGCCCTGGGTTCAGAGACTGTTAAAATCAGTGATATCCCTACTGATAAGCCACAGCAGGTAATCTCATAAGGAACAGTAGCTAATGCTGTAAACTGTTACGGGAAAAAATGTCTTGGTTCTTTTATAAAGAAGTTTAAAAATAAAACATAGCTTATAGTTAATAAAATACTAATGGTTGTAAAGAAAAGAACTAAAAAGTTAATAGGAAAAAAATATTTCGCACATTTACGAAGCTGGCTGCTAAGTGACAATGTGCAGCAATCTGATTTGGATCTGGCTTTTAATAGATTTATGCAGGCTGGAGAAACAGCAGTGGCACCAGCCCATTCAAAGAGATACCTGCCCAGATGAAAGAGCAGCAGCAGAGAAGGCAGTCACTGCATTCACACAAACCCTTCCTACAGGATCATCTCACACAACAAACTTCCAGACGTAGAGAGTAACTCTGAAATTAGATCCCTGAGGCAGCACACAGAGCTGGGCAGCAGCTCTGTCTATGGGTATGGCAGTGCAGCAGGAAGCCAGGCAGACTGGAGCATAAAGCTGTAGGAAAGAACTTAATGTGAGAGGAGAAAGGCAGCAGGACTGGCATGGGATGGGAAATTATTTGCTCTGAAAAGACAGTGCCAATGGGAAAGGAAGCAACTCAGCCTGCAGACAAATGGGGAACAGCAAACAAAGCACAGGCAATTCCAGGGCAGTGAGTGGCTGCATTTGTAAAGCCTGAAAACACCCTTCTGCCACAGGTTGTGCTCTCTGTGCATAATTGTTATTGTGCACAGAAAGCACAATATTTCTTATTGTTGCAAGCATTGCTTCTTTACAAGTGTCAGGTTCTAAGTCAATGACCATCAAAGAAATGGCAGTATATTGGGAATAAAACTAAATATTATTACATACGTTCTCAGTCTGCATTAAACATGCAATGCAAATGTTATTGCTGAAACATACAGATGTATGAAATGGGAGGAAGAAACCAGTGAAGATTTGGGTCTCAATGTTTTGGAAGTAGGTGTACTGTGCGCTGGCAGCCCAGAAGGCCAACGATGTTCTGGGCTGTATTAAGCAGTATTAAGAAGTATTAAGAGGAGTGGCCAGCAGGGACAGGGAGGTGATTGTCTCCCTCTACTCAGCTCTTGTGAGGCCCCATCTGGAGTACTGCATCCAGGCCTGGGGCCCCCAGCACAAGAAAGACATGGAGCTCTTGGAGTGGGTCCAGAGGAGGGCCACCAAGATGATCAGAGGGCTGGAGCACCTCTCCTGTGAAGAAAGGTTGAGGGAACTGGGCTTGTTTAGCTTGGAGAAGAGAAGGCTCCCAGGAGACCACACTGTGGCCTTCCAATACTTGAAGGGAGCATATAAACAGGAGGGGGTACAACTGTTTACAGGGGTGGATAGTGACAGGACAAGGGGGAATGGTTTTAAACGGAGACAGGGGAGATCTAGGTTAGATATTAGGAGGAAGTTTTTCACTCAGAGGGTGGTGACGCACTAGAACAGGTTGCCCAAGGAGGTTGTGGATGCCCAGTCCCTGGAGGCATTCAGGGCCAGGCTGGATGTGGCTCTGGGCAGCCTGGTCTAGTGGTTGGCGACCCTGCACTCAGCAGGGGGCTTGAAACTCGATGATCTTCAAGGTCCTTTTCAACCCAGGCCATTCTATGATTCTGTGATACAACATAAGGAATGTGGCTATAAATCCAGCTACCCCAAATGACTGTAACACTGCTGCCACAAATGACCTGCTGCCTACTGACCAGATGACTAAAAAAAATACAGAAAAACTCCATTTAGAGTGAAAGGAACTTGACCGTCCCCCTTCATGTTGTTATAAAGTTACCAGAAATGACTACTGAAAATGACTGGTCAAACCCTCAGCTGCTTTATAGTCATGTAGCTACAAAGATCAATATAAAATAAAAGATCAATATGAAAATAAAAGTCTAGCTTTTTAATCTGTAAATTTGCCCTACTCTGAGACAAACTCTCATGCTGGACAGAAGTAGTTCTCAAAAATACAGATTACAAAACTAAAAGAATGAAAATGAAGAAATGATTCACTTGCATAAGAATTAAAATAAGAGGGAAGTCTTTTGCCTGAGGCTACAACATAAAGAATACGATAAACAGACAGGCTCATAAACTTACAAATATTACTGGGTGACAAAGGAAAATGCATGTCCTGAACAATAAACAATGTTTAATTAATAACGTAGCTCTTCCTGAGCTACAGAAAGGATTATTCAAGCCAGGGATCAGAACGCTCCAGCTTGTATTTGAGTTACTTCGAAATTCATTTTCATTTATCACAAAATTGCTATGATAAATGCAAATCCAAAGAAATAATTAATCCACAAGCTGCCAAGACTATCTATTTTGAACGACTGTCTATCTTTTTTTTTGCAGACCTCAAGTGATTTTGTCTTCAGTTTCTTTTTACATTTTGACTTGAAATAGATGAGATTAGTAAAAAGCTTCTCCATCCCCAGAATGGAAGGACTTACACTGAATCAACCTGTAAGAGAGATCTTCCTCTAGAAGTTGACACCAAGCACACCTGACAGTAAAATTTACAGTACCTACGTATATAACTCACTTAGGGTGATCTTGGAAAATCCCAAACACCTACTTCTATCATCAGCAAAGGGCCTGGGACTGCATTACTGGATCTACTCTTTTCACCATACGCAGGGTTACAGCTCAGCACAGACACTGCTGAAATTAATGGGCGACTTTTGAGTTCTACATCCATATACTATGGGAACAAGCATAGTACAAAAATACAGGCTAGGCAGCTAGACAAGAGCATGATTGTTCAATAATTCATAGTCTGTGGGCTACCATCAAAATGGAGGGAATGGAAATTTTTCAAGAAAGGGAAACAAACAAGTTCTATTCACTACTGCTCAGATACCATCTTGAAGGACTCCTACTCTCAAATATCAAAACTTTTGTTTATATGAAACACGGTTGGCTTCTTGTATGCCAAAAATCCTGTAATTTGCAAATCCACAGTCACATCAATCAGGGCTGCTGTGTAAATTTCAACACTCTGCTTCAGTGTTTTGCCAAAAGATATATCAAGTGTTAAATCTTCGAGCGTATGTGGTCACAACTGGAAGATTAAGTTGAATTTGGGGGGTTTCTAGCAAATCCAAAGTGCAGAAATGTTTGTGAAATGTAGGTTTTCTGATGGACTCTGTGATTGGAACTACCAAGCACTACATTTAATTCTAGTAGGTGTCTTTTCCATTGACGTATGACACTGTACAATAAAATGCCCACAGCTCCAAATGAGGAGAACTCTGATCCAATCCAAACTGTAACCTCTAACTGTAATAACTGCTAGATACAACACACTGGGGGAGCAGTGGGAAGAGAGTGGAAAGAGACAGTAGGAAGGTGGTGGAGTCACAGTCCCTGGAAGATCCTCAAGAAAAGGGTAGATGTGCCACTTAAGGACATGGTTAGTGGGCATGGTGGTGATGGTTTGATGGTTGGGCTTGATGACCTTAGTGGTCTTTTCCAACTTACTGTTTCTATGATTCTCCGAAAGCAAAAATGGAACACCGTCATCTCTTCTGTTGACAGCTCACATCAGTTCTGCTTACATGTAGCACGAAAACTGCTCTGAAGTGCTTCTGCAGAGGATCCAATCAGCACCTAGCTACCCAGCATACCATGAAAAAGTGCTACGAATGGAACTGGCCATGTGATCACTGTGCCATCTTTGTATTTCAACAAGACAGACAAGTACTGGCCTGTGAATGGTAGAACTGATGTTTTATATATATGGGACAATTGTTAAACTGTACATATTACAAAGAGCACTCAGAGTGTGACTCAAAGTCACAGAAATCATTGATGGTGCATAAACACATGCACAGCATCTACTGGAAGGAGAGCCCTCAGCTGCACTGTTTACTACAGGAGGCCAACGTCAACTTGGGCCCAATCCAAGATGACTTTCAACCAGTAAAAGATGATTAAAAGATTAAAGGATGAATTTATCTCAGCATCTTCCTGGAGATAATTCGTAGAATCATTTGAGTTGGAAGGGACCCTTAAAGGCCATCCAGTCCAACTCTCTGCAATGAACAGGGCCACCTACAGCTAGATCAGGTGCTCAGAGCCCCATCCATGACCCTGAGTGTCTCCAGGGACGGGGCTCCATCCACCACCTCTCTGGGCAGCCTGTGTCAGTGCCTCACCACTCTTATTGTAAAAACTTCTTCCTTACACTTCCTTCCCTATATCCCTGTAGCTTTATCTTCTCCAGGCTGAGCAGCCCCAGCCTCTTTCAGCCTTTCATCGTCCTGAAAGCATGACAACTATGTACAGTGCAACACAAGACCAAGGAGGCAGTGAAGTGACAGCGGTTTATGAAACCATTACTTTTTCTACCTATAAAAGGTTAAATAAGGTTATAGAAAGGGAGGCTATGTTGCTCATAACCTACCGGCTGAAAGCTTTATTGCCTATATTTACAGCTGCATTTTTTCTTTCCTCTTACCTTCTGCATGACATAAGTTGGGCTGCTTTTGTTTTGCTCACAGTGACTGCTGTTGTCGCTGCTTATGGCGGTGGAGTTGTACTCCTCTTCCCACAGCTTTCGGTAAATGAACTGCTGCACCACCGGGTTCATCAGGGAATGAGCAAATATGTAGATGAAAATGACCGGCTCCACAAGGAAAACCCTCCTCATTTCTCGATCCTGCTTTTAACTCTCTTCAGCAGAGAAAATAAAACGTCACAATGATCGACCAGACGAAGGGAAACCACCATCCAACCTGCAGGAGGAAGGAGCGCGGCACTCGGCCCTCCGCCTGCCCCAACGCCTCCTCCTTCCCGTCCCCACCGGCCCGCTGCCCTGTCCTGGCCGTCGGTGCCGTATCCCAGCCGGGCCGAACCCCTCCCCCGTCCCCCGGAGGTCACGCCGCGCCGTGTTTATGTCCCGCACTGCGCGACATGAAGCGACGGGCGGCGAGGGCGGCTCTCCCCGCGGCGCGGTCCCGCCCCACCGCCGGGAGGAGGGAGGCGGGCGGCGCGGCGGTGCTGGCTGCGCGGCTCTGCTCGCCTCGGAGGGGTCGACCGGTGCTTGCTGCGGCTGTGCCGGCTGTTCCTCTCTGTGCCTTGCCATCTCCAGGCGATTAAGGGCCATTTTTGGTCGGGAGATTCTGTGGTTTGCTTGCCAGCAGTTTGTCTCCGGGGCATACCTCTCGTTTTCCCCGAGTCCAGCGTCGCTGCTGCCGCGGGAAGGTGGGGTGGACTTTGTTTTCTGGCTGCACTGCCTTGGCACATACTTTGGCACTGCACAAGAGCTGACGGTGGTGCAGATCTGCAGTTGTGCTGCTCAGTGGGGCTGTGCCCACCGTGGTGAAGGATAGCGTAGGCCCCAGCTGCAGACCTGCACCCAGGCGTGGGGCCTTGGCACAAGAAGGGTACAGAGCTGCTGGAGCAGGTCCAGAGGAGGGCCAGAAAGTGCTCAAAGGGCTGGAGCAGCTCTCCTGTGAAGACAGGCTGAGGGAGATGGGGGTGTTCTGCTTGGCGAAGAGAAGGCAGCAGGGATACCTCACTGCGGCCTTCCAGGACGTAAAGGGAGCTTATAAACAGGAGGGAGACCAACTTTTTATAGGACAGTGATAAGACAAGGGGGTATGGCTTTGAACTAAAAGAGAGGAGATTTCGGTTAGATGTTAGGAGGAAGTTTTTCACTCAGAGAGCAGTGGGGCCCTGGCACAGGCTGCCCAGAGAAGCTGTGGATGCCACATCCTTGGAGGTGCTCAAGTTCAGGTTGGATGGGGCCCTGGGCAGCCTGGTCTGGTCGGAGGTGTCCCTGCCTGTGGCAGGGTGTTGGGGCTGGGTGGGCTTTAAGGTCACTTCCAACCCTAATCATTTTGTGATCCTAAGATCCTATGATTCTAGAGTTCTATGATTCTATATGCACAAGGAATGGAGCGTGCCCTTGCATCAGAGCTATTACACTGCAGGGTGTGTTTCTTGCACAACTAACATACGCAACAGAAGTCTCATCTTTGATAGCAGCTGCTTGCTGGGCTGCAGACACTACGTTCCCTTGTGGTGAGGTGGCATGCTCTAAGACAGGCACAGCAGTGCCTCTGGTCTCCTCATATTCCTTCCTGCACCGTGACCTTAAGACATAGAGAGATGATTTTGATCTCCACACAGGTGTGGTAAAACAAGGACAGAAGACATAGAGAGCAGAAGACAAAGGACCTCCTTTCAGTCTTAATATTGCTCATCTATCACAAATACTGCAGAAAGCTTTTTAAGCTAAAAAATAAACAAACTAATAATAAAAAATTAAAGTTTCCCTGATGTAGTTTTTCTCTTAAAGCAGGAAGTACCATAGTTTAATAACTTCATGAATTTTCAGTTCCTTCATAAACTTATTTAGCACCAACAACGTGTCGTATGATCTCAAAGCCTGAATGTGTTTCACTGCCATGTGACACACCAGTCAGCCCCAAATTTTGGAGCTGCAGTGACCTGTCATACCCTTCAGTACAGGATCAACCCAAAGGCTCAGTGGCCATGGTCACCTGATGGTGAGCGGGTTTGGTATGGCACATAGGCTTGCTGACAGACAGTAACACACAGTTCTGGCCTGAGCTCATCTTTATGGAGTGCTGTCCTTTTCCTCTCTCCATCCAGGTCCACAGTCCAGTTCATCTTGCAGCAGTATTTTGTCACAAGATAAAGCAAAAGTGATCGTGTGAGGGTTATAGGCCAATGGGCTGCGGGGTAAGTGGGGCAGTTCATGTCATCCAGCCAGCAGGTAACATTGCTTTGGCTGGGGTGAAGGAGGGATTTTAAGCCCATGGGAGCTTTCTGTTGTTCCACAGAAGGAGCTCAGAGCCCTGTTAGGTTTCTTGCTTGGTCCAGCATGTCATTCACGGGCCCTCATGGTGCAGGTATAACTCGGTTTAGCAAGCAGTCCCTTTGGGATAGCCTTCCTGGTGCCAAAGACAAGAGCTTCTCCCCAGTCACCATGAGTCACAAAGGACTGAAGGAATGTGTGTATTCACTGAGTAAATCAAGCATCCTAGGAGCACTTGCTAAACTTTCAGTCAGACAATCTTAAAAACCAAACTTTACCAATCTTTGAAGGTATTATGTCACTTGTGTGTCAGGGCATGGAAAAAACTGCCATAAGGTTTTGAATCATTCTCATTTCAGGCAGAAATATGTTAGAGGAGAGGTGGGTAATGAAGTTCAAAGTTCAGAATATTAGGAGTCATTTCAGAGATCAGTGCTGGTCAAAGGGCAAAGACAGTGACAGAAGACTTTACAGAAAGACACCTGCGCTTCAAGGAATGATACTTGACTTCTGTGGTAAGACCTTGGCATTCAAGGATTGCTGAGGTGACATTCCCAGATAATTTTGTTTCTGGAAAAAGAAAAACAGAAAGGAGACATTTTTAATGTTATATGTATATTTGCCAAAGTCAAGTAGTACAATAAATTAATAAGTAAAAGTAAAATAAGTAAATAAAATAAGTAAATAAAAAGTAAAATAAGTAAAAAAAGTAAATAAATTTGCCAAGTCAATAGTACAATAAATGCATTTTTTATCAAGTTCTTAGGATGAGAATTAATCTGGAGATGTTTGATGGATCTGGATTAACTCATTTGTTGAATTTTTTTTTTTGTGGCTGAAAAAATTATTAGTGGTTTAATAAATTGTACTGCCACATAAAATGTGATTTTAATTCCCTTCTAAGAAGTTAAGTACTCTTTAAATTAAGGTGACTTTAGTTTTCTACATTAACAATCTACAGAGATTGTGAGGAACCTTAGACCTCTATATATCACTTGCAGATCGCAGAATGACGTTAAAAAGTACTATATCTGCTAATATTCAGCTCGTGGTTTCAAGGCTATCTTGATAGCCATGTTTAGCACAAATGAAGAAAAAAGAAAAAGAAAGGAAAAAAGCACATCTTCTGAACAGTTTTATACAAAACTCAGCTCTGCAGATGCCTTGAATAACTTGCACCATGGCCACTAGCATGACAAATGGAGATCTGTGGTGGAAGTTCTCCAAATAGTACCACGGTGGAAAAGAAGGGAATAAGCTGTGCAATTCTGCAGAGACGTGTCTGGTTTTAGATGCAACTGTTCTTTTTGTTTTCATTATAACACAGCTGACTGATGAAGCTTGAACACAAGCCCTGACAACAGAGTCGTAACGGAGATTTAAATATGAGGCTGAAGGAAAACACTATAAGGAAAATTTGTGCAAAACATCCAACCACACATGTCTGAAATACCTCATTTTTGAAAAAAAAAAAAAAAAAAAGGGCAATGAAAGACTATTATTACCATAACCAACCCAGAGGAAACCTGTGCCTCTTCCAGATCACTAATATTCATTCAGTGCAGGTCATCACTAATTTGAAGAGTTAAGACCAAAAATTAGTGTCTGCGATCTTTGACTACTAATGGTTCCTGCCCCACCAGCTGGTCCTGACCTGCAGCCCATGTAGTGCAGAGGGGCTCCCACCTTCACCCCATCTCCTCCTGGAGCCAATTGGCTCCATCCACACTGGGTTTGGTTTGGGTCTCCTCTGGCCCTGCAATGTAACTTAAAGACACAGATAATCATAAATAATAATGTTTTTGTCTTTATTTGCAGTCCAGAATATCTGAAACAAAGTGATTAAGTGCACATGGTGTGGAAGGAGATGATGGAAAGGTAATACATGTAGGTAAGGACAACCCGCTGACAACTGCGGTGTTCTGAACTCCTCTGTCACCCGTTGAGCACTAAGGCTGACTGGGGTTTCCATGTCACACAGTTGCTATGTTGAAAAGTCGTACTTGTTTGAGTCCTCAGACACATGTAAAACAGCAAGATATATTTATTTTATCTGAATCAGATGGTCTTAACAGAACCAATGTTCTTGCTAGCCTCTCATTCATGCACACCAAATAATGGCAGCCATCTCCAGACTGTGGTTTATTCAGTATTTTTGTTTCGCAGTAACTTCCCCTCTCACATTCAAGTCCTCAGTGCTTATCTCGGATTATGTCATACCTCAGATTTAGGTTTTTGTGTTTAAAGCCCTTCCCTCCTGTGGCTTTTCTGTTTAGCTAACTCGGTGCAGAAGATCCTGGGTTCAGGTGTGGTGTGCGTGAATGGTCCTTTGTGGCTTCCTCCAGTCCGAAGCAAAGCTGCATAGGGTTATGAAGCTGCAGGCTTCCAGGCACCTCAGTGCTTTGAAATTTATTTTATGCAGCTTCTTGGTTCTGCTTGTCGTTTGTTTGTTTATCTTCCTATGTTGCATTCAATGACATTGCCTAGACATATAGTTCCTTTTCACTGTAAATATGTGAGGTAAGTTGTGTAATACGGAATTTCTCCATTTCAGCACCATCTTACTTTGCAAAATCACATCTTAAAATAAACAGTGTTAGTGCTGTCCTGCTTGTCACTCCATGTCCCCTCCCTCCTGAGCTGTTTATTGGGTGAGGATGATCAGCAGCTGGTGGCTTTCCTGACTAGCATGAATCAGCAAAAGGTGTCTCACTTTGGGCTTTATTCCACTTCACCCATTTGCAGAAGGGGACATCCTGCTTGCAAGAATCTTTAAATCTGCAATGATTGGTCTCTTTCCCCTTCTTTTTTTTTTCCTTTTTTTCTTTTTAACATGTAAACAGTACCAACAATACCTTAAAACAGGGAACTGAAAGTAGGCAGCTGAGGCAGGGCTGCAGTTTGTGCAGCTGAGTCACCCATGTGCTGCAGAAAGCAGTTAAATTTTATCTGTTCTTGTTAAAACTTCTTCTAAGTTACCTTTGAGTTGTTGTTTCTTGTTTCCTGATGTAATCAGGGACTGATTAAGGAGGCTGCCTCAGAGGGCTTCATCTCCCATACTCCACAGGTATTCTAACTTGCTAGAGAAAAGTGTTCTTCACTCCTAACATAGCCGTGGGACTGGCCAGCTGCATTCCTTCTTCAGAGAATAGGGCTTATCATCTGCCATCCCCCTCAAGAAAGGCACATGGATCCAGCCTTAGGCATCATAAGAAGTGAATTTCTTTTACAGTAATACTGAAAGCTATTTATTTGTCCCACAGGGAAAGTAAACAAGAGTTAGAGAAGCTCCGTTCCTTTGGAAATGAGCCACTTACAGCTAGCAGGTACTCACTTTACCTGGTTTAATAATATGTGATGACTAAGTTTAAGCATGCAGTAAACAAGTCCTTTGGGGACTTATTGACCACAGCAGCCTAACCAAGACATATGCAGCTCCAGGTTCAAAAAGTTTGTGAACTGCTGGTTCCTAGAAGCCAAGAACCATCAGGACATTGCTTGGGTTTTAGCCTGTTTCCTAAGCAGCTGTCATTAACCAGTGTCAAAGAATGGAATTTGAACCAGAAGGGCTTCTGTTTACTTGGTATAGCCATACTTATTTTGTGTCAGCATTTTTTCCCTGAGAACAGAAGTGGCTCACATGGCTCTGACATAGGACAGAGAGACCAAGTAAGTCATCTTGTAGTACACAGCTGGAAAATTAGCCTTCAGGGTGCACTGTGTCCTGCTCAGGAAACCATCTTGCTATTTCATACCCTTTCTTTTTGTTTCATGCTAGCGGCTATTCTTATTTTCACCAAAATCCGTGTGCTCACCCATCTCCAGAGGGCAAGGAGAGATGTTTTTCTATGACTTTATCAATACATATCTCAGAGGTGCCAGCTGCCTCTGGAAAGCCCCACGCAGATCAGTGCCTTGGCTGTAAATTTGCTAGCATAAGCTGCCGTGAGATGCTGCCAAGACTCCTATCCTGTTTTTGCTTGAGGCCAAGAGCAGATGTAGGAAAGGATGAAAAAAGGGACAAGTGTAACTGGTAACCTCTCTCAGCCTCCAGAACCTGAGAGGTTTTACAAAAGGGATGTTATTTTAGGCATAGCTGAAAATGGTTATCATCTTCCATGAATCTTAAAACATCTCACAACATGTGGCTTTCAAGATGAGGTAGAATATGAATGGGAAATCTACCATTATATATTCAGTTTTACATAGTAGCTTGGCGCTCTTTGAATTGGGGCATTTGTTACAATAGGAGGCAGTGTATTTTTAAGATGTGGTTTGTGGTGGTGAAACTGAAAAGCAGCTATCTTGTGCTTTTACAAAACAGACCTGCTGGTGATAGTGTGCATTACGATGTGTCTGTAGATGCACACTATTCATAGCTACGCTGTCTGCTCCTCATGACTGTGTTTGCACATCACACCTTAACTGCTTAATGTGAAAAAGAATTGCTAGCAAAGCACTTAGTTTTATTGCAAAATTTATGTGGTTCTTGAAAAACAACCAAGAAAAACAGCGCTTGCAGCTGTTCTGGTCGCGTTACAGCTCTTCTGCTCTGACCATCTCTCTTTGGCTGATGTCTTGCAATGACCTCGGCAGCTCCTATTCCTCTGGCCTGCCTGTGAGCCAGGCATACCTGCTGGTTTTCCCATGCCTGATTCCCAGCACTGATACTTTGCAGAAGCAGTTGGACTCCCTTCGATAGCTGTTTCCAGCTGTTTGCAGATGTGTCACGTGAGTGAAGTATGGAAAGACAAAAACGAGCCAGAAACCTGAGCTGAGCTGTCCCCAGCAGGTCTAGCTGCCCCCCATTGCCATTTTCACCTTCACTTTCATTTCGTACCTCTTTCACTTTCTGACTGTCCTGCTCCATCCGCACATGCTATTTCAAGCATGTGGTGACTGGTGGCTCAGTCTCAATATTGATGAGGTTGTACTTTTCCATGCCTTTTCTTTTTATAATTGTCTGAGTTTATTCAAGTTTGTATTGAGAAAAACTCCTTTACAAAAATGAATTTTTGAGCCCCAACTTGCACACATCCTCTGAGACAACAAAGGAAAAGTTTATCTTTCAAAACGGAAGGTTTCTGTTATTTTGAGAGCAGAAAGATGTTAGTGAAGACATTGCTAAATGTCTTCAGGAATTCAAAGAGAATCATGAAAGTGATTTACAGTCTCACACAGTGTATTTGAGTGTAAATAATGTTCATCTCAGAAAAAGCCAGCCATGTGAGCCAGTGAGTATTTCAAAGACTGTCTTTTTTTCCCTCTTCTCTGGTTTAAGACTTTCTGAGGATTGGACTATAGCATCGCTAGATGCATTACTATATTTTATTTAAAACAAAACAAAACAAATCACAAAGCATGAAACATCTGAAAATGGAGGTAAACAGAGACATGCTCGTTTAGAAATACCACAGCTGGAAGTTTGTCTTTTCTGTTGCTTGTTTCCCAACTGTGACTTTTGTTCAGTCTTTCAATGACTGTACAGGCAGCTCTGGGGGGCACCAGCCCGTGCCCGGCTCTGCCGTTGGGGCTCTCGGGGTGCTCTGCCAACTCCTGCACGCACAGCCCTGGTGTGAGCAGCCCATGTCGGACTGGCATGAGTTGGTCCTGACTTTTTGGCGTGTGCAGAAGGTATCAACAATGAATATAAGTACTGCAAATAGAAAAATCTCTGTAGTTGTTCCCTTAATTTTGCTGTGAAGAAAATCCTGGGGAATAATTGCTTGAAAAATTGTTTTTCTGTGATTTAGATCTTTAAAAATAGCTTTGGATTTTTTTTTTTTTTTACTAAAATGCATCCATAATGAAATATTTCTGTTATGTATTTGATTGTCAAAAACAGAGTTGCTGGCTCTCTTAAGCTATGGGCAACTTCCATTAAGAACAGAAAAGGAACAGTGATGAAATAGTTGCTTTGTTTTACTTTGCTGTAGAAAAGTACTGAGTATTGTTGAACCTTGCTAGGAGTTGAGAGGTAAGAGCTCACAGTTAACTAGGTAGGGGCAGAATCAGAGAATCATGGAATCATAGAATCACCAAGGTTGGAAAAGACCTCTAAGATCATCCAGTCCAACTGTCCACCTATCAGCAATATTTCCCACTAAACCATGTCCCTCTGTACAAAAGATATATAGAACAGAGGCCATATTATATAAACTCTTGTTTGAAAACCTGTTTCTAGCTATGAAAAGAGGCAGAAGACACTAAAGATTTGGACTTAAAATCAGAGAAGAGTAGTTTTGGTCTTTAGGCGAGAGGTAGCGGGATCGATGCCCGCATTCTCCACCAAAAAGTGTGAATGGTTTACGGGCGTTCGGCCCGGTTCCGTGACGAAGGGGATGGGGGACCCACAGGCCCATGCCCCGGGAAAAGGGAAAAGAGGGAAAGGGTAAGGAGATGGCCCTGAGAGCAAAAAACAGCGGCAACAATCTGAGGAGAAACAAACTAATTTACTAAATAAAATATCGGAATGCAAAACAACACACTATAATACAATATAATTACAATTTAAGCTGATAAATCCAATACAGAGAATGTCCCAAAATCAAGGTAGGCTTTACTCTACTACCAACGATAAGACGGCTGGAGAGCGAGGTGCTGCCAAGACGAGAGACGGCGGAAAAAAGGGACGAGGTCTCGTGATCTGCAAGTTTTTATACTGCGAGCTTTTATCTTTTCCCTCCGGCTGGAAAATGGTAACAGAGGAGCAAAGTACCGTGGGGAATGTGGTAGTCCTTCTCTTCTGAGAACCAGGTACATTCACTACATGATGTTATGATGTGGAGTACCAATAACCGAAAATCATAAAACCATGACAGATGGACTCTCTACGTATTTAAGCTGTTTACTGGCACTCAACACTGAAAAATAAATGGTCTTCACTCCCAGCAAAAGTTTCTGTGGTGCAGCTGAGAACCCCAGCGCTGCCTCCTTGTGCTGAGGGGCAGATTTTGTACTGATGGATTGGTTTTGTTTCTTCCCTGAATAATTAGAAGGTGTTAGCCATGAGCATTACTTTTAATACTATAATGTCTGAAAGAAATGAAAGTTACCTGCTTGGTTATTACTGTTTGTTGTTCAACGTATTTTGTGTTTTTTTCTGATTCATTCATGCAGAGTAGCACGCTTCCAATGCTTAGGTTAGTCACTGTCAGAGCAAGAGCGGTGAGCAAAACACCTTGTAAAGAAAGAAAATACAAAAGCAGAAACTTTAAGGAGTAATTATTGATGTGTATTAATAATTTTGCTTGAAAGTATGTGTGGTGCCAAAAGATCTTGGTTCTACAGACTTACATTCTATAGAATGTAGCAGGAATTACATATAGGCCCAGATTTCTTTTTAATGTAAATTGTTAATATTATTTATGTATTTATTTATTTATGCTACGTTGGGCAACATTGATGAAGGCGTTATGGGTACCCCATACCTGGAGGTGTTCGAGGCCAGGTTGGGTGGGTCCTGGACAACCTGATCTGATGCCTGATTAAGTAGTTGGCAACCCTGCTCAAGGCAAGGTGTTGGAACTTGATGATCTTTGAGGTCTCCTCCACCACAAGCCATTCAGTGATTCTGTGATAAGAATGTATAAGTTATTAATTGGTTTACTGTGAGAATCAAGCAGAAAAAATTCTTAATTTATAATATTTCCTCTCCACACTCATGGGGACATGAAAGCTGTCCAGAATTGACAGCTGACAAAGCTTTCCTAGAGCTGGCAACTTAAGGAGAAAAGGGCATTTGGACCTGGTAGGTGTAAATCAAATTTGTCAATGCATGTTCAGTAAGCTGACGCTATTAATTGCAGCTGTAATCAGCACATCAAAATTCTGCATTTCCTGACTAAAATTTGGTACTAGTATTTTAACTAATTTGCACTACATGATTTTTCATTCTTCCTAAGACTGACATTATTTACTTGTCTTTGAAGATTTGCAGAAATGAATATAGCCTCAAGCCTTATTTAGCTGAGAGGAACAAAATGCATTTTTTTTTATAATTAAGTAACCTGAAATTACTGATGAAAGACTGATTAAATTTTCCATCCTTCAGCCTGAGACCAATGCAATTTCACAGTTCACTCCTGCTAAATTCAGTATAACATATTTCATATGGATTTCTTTTTGGTGAAATCACCTCAGATTCTTACAAACTTATTATACTAATTACCTTGATAAGGAGTGCAACTGAAGGAAATGGATGTATTTCAGGGTCCAGAGAGTACCACATGAAATGTTCTCAGCATTTCAAGGGAGTATTTCATTCCCAAGCAACTAGACAATTCAGCCCAATTTCAGGATCAGATATTGTGAATCCAGTATTAAGTGGTAGAAATTTAGAGTAAAAAAATAAAAGGATCACATTGCCTACCATAAACAACAACAACAAAAAACCACCAACAAGGCACATTTTCCAAAGAATCTCATTTGATTGCATCCATTTCAGTGATCAGATTTGTTGAAATAACTGGCTTTTGTGAGGATGCTGGAAGGTCAGAATAGAAGCCTCACAGACAGAAGTTGCTGTGCTGGTGTTTCTCTCAAGGTGTACACTGTAGGGATAAAGATTTTCTGATAGGTTATTCTGGGGGCCACAGAGCAAAAGAAGGAAGGAAGGAAGCAAGGTAGCAAGCCAGACCCAGGACAGGTGCGCAAGGACTGGAAAAGCAGTGGTCTATCTTGAAAACAGAGCTTGTCAAGTGTCACTTCTAGATTTCTTCTTTCTTCCCTATTCCCCTGCCTCCAGAGAAGGTAGCAACTAGGGGGAGATGCAGGACCAACTACGAGACCATGGGAGGGAGGAGGAAACAAAGAGAATTCCTCCTCCAAAAAAAATATTGCTGTAAAATATTTCTGCCTCATATTTGAGTACAGCTCCATATAAGAAATTATGTGCTGGAAGCTCATATATGCCACAATTTAGGAAGGGCAAGAGGGAGATAAAGAATCACTTGCTGTTGTAGTGAAATTTTTCTCTTCCCACTTAAAACAGGTCTAAGATCAGCAGGCTGTTGAACAGTAATACTATTTTTCAGCAGGGTATGGGAAAATGTTGTTAAAAATGCAATGAGAGTGCCCTTCAAAGATGAATTTGCAATGGAAAAAACACGAGCAAGGTGGGATTTGTAGTTCTGCTGATTTTATCCTCCTCCCAAAAGTACTTTGTGATATCTCATGGCTATTAGCAATAAAACCTGCATAACAATTATATCATCACAGCCCATAATAGAAGGAATGCTGTGGATGCAAATTAGGACACGAGCATAGCCATTATAATAAATTAATATGTTCTGTAGTGATAGAGGAGTTTAGGAAGACAAAGTAAGCAGCTGTTTTCTTGTTATGATACTTTATGCATTATCCCCTTCAATAATGCAGAAATGTAAGTTCTCAGCAGGACAATGAGGTTGCAGGTAGAAAATGGTTGTGCTTAATCTGGAAGGATGAAAAGTGACAGATGCTGTGAGGTTCCTCGTCAGTACAGCGAATGCATGCAGCTGCAGTGCTGCATCAATGGCCTCGGGTTCTTCATCGCTGGCTCTTGTGAGGTGGTATCAGTGCTCTGTGCTTCAGGCAGTCATGAGAAAATAAGCTGTCATCCTTGGAGTGTTGTGACACTTCTGGCATTATCAGAGCAAGCCTGTCTCCGTCGCTGAGTCCCACCAGACAACACATCTGAGGCTGAGGTAATAATTACCCCCAAAGCCTCTTTTTTCTGAACACTGACAATTTCTTCAGCTAGCAAAAATTGACAGGCAATGTTTATTTTCTGATTCTACTTAGAAATTCTTATTACCCAAAATACTGGCTGTAGAATTTTTCCCCACTGATGAAAATATGTACAGCGTTGAATGCGATCAAATTTACTCCATCAATTTGCATAAAAGCAATAGGAATACATAGCTTTCAGCCATGAATAAGCTGTAAATTTATGTGTAATAAATCTTCCTCCCTCCCACCCTGCTTTTCATGCTGATCAACTTTCCTGAATGCTGTGGCATATCTCACAGCTTGTAAAATTGCTATTAGGGAGCACTGGTTATCATTTCAGCCATGCCTTTTCTGTGGTAGCTGGCAGTATTTGATTTGTTGCCTATCATCATACTCTATCTTGCCCGTCCCCTTGAGACTATTATTGTTGTTAGGAGGGATCTGCAGGCAGACTGATATTTGTTACCAGTAGACAGCTTTGAGATTTCTTTGCCTTTTCATGCTTTGAAGCTTTGCTTGCCAAAGCTCTGCTTTTATCCCTTCTTTTCCTTAAAGCTGTTGTCAGCTATCATTTACAGTTCCTCAATTTAATGGGAGATTGCCAAGCAGTACCCCAGCCTTATCTTCCCATGGCTCTGACTGCAGTCCTAACAAGCCAAAGACCTCAGCGATATATTACCATTAGCATCTCATTGTGTGCTCTTCCTTCTGGCTTTCACAAAACCACAGAATCGTAGGGTCTGGAAGGGACCTCTGGAGATCTCCCAGTCCATCCCTCTGCTAAAGCAGGTTCCTATGGTAGGTTGCACAGGAAAGCGTCCAGACAAGTTTTGAATACCTCCAGAGAAGAAGGCTCCACAACCTCTCTGGGCAGCTTGTCCCAGCTTTGTATCATCAGCAAACTTGCTGAGAGTGCGTCTGTCCCTTCATGCATGTCACTGGTGAAGATGTTTAACAAGACCAAACCCAACACCAGCCCCTGGGGAACACCACTCACTACAGGCCTCCAGCTAGACTATGTGTTGCTGATCACAACACTCTGAGCTCTGCCAGTCATCCAATTCTCAGTCCGCCTCACTGTCCTCTTACCTACACCACACCTCCTAAGCTTACCTATGAGGATGTTACAGCAGACCGTGTCAAAAGCCTTGCTGAAGTCAAGGTACACAAACATCCACCTCTCTCCCTTCGTCTACCCAGCCAACCACAACACTACAGAAGGCTACCAGGTTGGTCAAGCATAATTTCCTCTTTCCAAACCCATGTTGACTACTCCTGATAACCTTCATCTCTTCCAGTTGCTTGGAGATAACATCCAGAACAAATTGTTCCATCACCTCCCAGGGATGGACATGAGGCTGACTGGTCTGTTGTTTCCTGGATCCTCCTTCTTGCCCTTTTGACTGGAGTGGCACTGACTTTCCACTAGTCTTCAGGAACATCTCCCATTCTTCATAACTTTTCATAGGTGATAGAGAGTGAATTCCTTATAGATGATAAAGAATTTCTTGAAGCTTAGCCACAAAAGCAATGGTACTCTGCAGGATCCCTCTTTGGGTTATGCCTGATCCTCTGCCCTGACCCTTGGCGCTTCTGGTGTGATAAATACTACGAAGTAAAGTAGCTGGTGATGCCCAGCTGCTGAATGCCTTAAATATGGTGAAGTGGATTATGTCAAGATGTCTGCATGCAAGAGGAAAATCATTTCACCTTTCTGGTGCACCTATCTTGTGTGCCCTCTGTGCATCTTCTGGATCCAGCTATGGACCATGCATGTGGGATGGATGACACAATAGTAAGGAAACACCAAACTGGGTCATACAGAGCACGTGAAACAGAGCTCAAAGCCAGCCTCACAGTTGCTGGAAATCTAGAAAGTCTTATCATTTTTAGTGTAGTCATCAGAAATTGTTTTAGATCACTTGACTTAGAACCTTGTTGAAATCCTTTCTATCTTAGGATTTTCCCATGAATAATATTAAAGTGGTGATAGACTTCTGGTACAAGCAATATAATGCTTCTGAAAAAGTTCAATGGAGCTAACTGCTGTTCTAGGTTAAGAACACAAAACTGTCACCAAAACTGATGGAAAATGATGCAAGAGAATCACCTTTAATTCCTGTCAGTTAATGGGAGTTTTTTGTTGCCAAGTCATACAGAGCAAAGTATAGACTCATTTCCTCTTTAAAGAGAATAACTTTCCATGCTTTACAATATTTGTCTTATGAGTAGCTGTTTTATTTCTGTCTACCAAATCACTGACACTGGGTTTTACCTTTTTACAAAGTGTGGATTTCAGCCGCAGTCTAAAAGTTTCCTTTTAAAGGAAACTACAGTGTCCCAGATGCTTCTTTGGCTTTATATCATTTATAGACCGAATTAACAGGATCAAACTACAGCTTGAAGAAATGTGTCATTTTTAGCTAAGGAAATGTTCCTGATGAAAACCGAGATTTTATTAGTGATACTACAATTAAATAAGCCATTATCAACTTCCTACAGATCTTGTAAGAGCAGATCTCTTTCATTCTGGAGCCCAAATTACGGAAGCAATCTTCATAAAGGCCACTTCCCCAGCTAGCGCGCCTGCTGTGATATGATTCATGCCTTTTGTCTTCTGCTTGGAATTTGGGGATGTTTATGAAGGGCTGTTATAAATACCGCATCTAATTCCTCTTTTCACAAGATGCTTTATTCACAAGGAAAAAAAAAAAAGAAAATTGCATCACATATGTACGTCATATTATTTCCATTCCCATTGCCATCTGGCACTATTCTTGTTGCCTCCTTCATATACATATGGAGAGGATGTGAGCCCAGTGCAGCCCAGGCAGACACTCTGGAGCACACGTTGCAGTACTGCAGCCGGTCACGGAATGGTACACAGGCACGTTTGATACAACGAATCCGTGTAACTGTGCACGTGGAGGCAGGAGGTGGGAGAGTACGTGCTCAGGAGAAGAAGGATAAATACTGCATAAGAATCCCACTTTTTTTCAAAAAAAATCTGTTCAGACTTTTATCACCAATGGGGAAAGAGCAGTACCACATGCACTCACTGAGTTCCTGGCTGTTGATTTATCTTAAACTCTTACCTGAAAACATGGGTCAGATCTTTCCAGCATGGCAATGTCTTTCGGACAACAAACACCGCAGTATGTCAGAGCACTGTAGTTGCAGTAGGATCCTTTATTAAACAAATCAGGGTTTGCTAAGAAAATGATGAGATGGTCACTGATAGGCCCACGAGGTTCATTGTGCCTGCTGAAGGTGAAAAGTGCCAACCTTCATGTTCAAGCGATCTATGTACGTGAACCATTATGCTAATATGTGATGAAACTATCAGTTATGAAATTCAGATGGGTTTCCAGGTGACAAAGAAACTGTGGCCATGACATGCAAGAGGAGAAAGGAATAAATAGAGGAGCCAGGGATTTTCACTTCTACCAGCTACGGCAGAGCTGTCCATGGTTATCACAGACACATTCAGGGGGCAATGGTTCTTGTTTGCTGCGTTCCTGCCAGCCCTGGGGCTCTACACCTTTGACGTAGAAGGCAAGTCAGCAGAACCACCAGGGCAGCCTAACAGACCCAAGGAGGTGCATGGGTGGCCAGAGACTGGCAGGACGTGCATGGGGATGCATGCAGCATGTCCTATGTGCCACTGCTGTCTAGTGGGTACAGCACTTGCCTTCTCCCAAGGCCTGAAGCTTGTTTAAGTTGAAACTCTCTGCAGGTGAATGAATCTCAGCAGACAACATCAAGGCTGTGATTTGCTTTTGTTTTGCTGTGATTTTTTTTTCCTCCCTCTGAATAAAGGATTAGATGGATTATTACGTGTCCTGTTCTGTGGTCTGCAACTAAATCATTGAAGAGATTTATTTTTGCAAAGTGTGATTTTTAATCAGCTGAGTACAAATTAACAAAACTACAAGAAACAAAACAATAACTTTTGAATTATTCATATTCTATGAGTTAAAGATTAGGTTCTCATATCAGTGTCTGTTTTCTGCCCTGAAACCTTGAAGAAGAACATGATGTGCAAGCACGCTCAGCTCTCCTGTTCCTCTAGCTGCCCCACAATCGTGATACATAAGACAGACACTCCAAGAGAAACAAAGGCTGAATAATTCCAGGAAAACAAAATACAGCAAATGTGTCACAGGGAGCTATGTGACCTCAGATGTTCTTAAAGCAGCGTTTGGTATAATCAACTACAAAAGAAAAATCAGTGTAATGAGCAGAACTTCAGGAAGCACTTCTGGAGAGTTCCCAGAGGTCAGGTTCTTCATCTGCAGCCTCCTGAGATGAATAATTTGAGATGTGGAGTGCTGCTCCACATGCGTGTGCATCGTAGGACCGAGCCTGCTTCCGCAGTGACTGACATCCTTTCTGACAGCTTCTGTTGTTCTCCCCTGTCCATCAGGGGAGCGATGGCAACAGATTTACAGTGGAGTCCTGTTTCTAGGGGACCCGAGTTAGATTAATTGGTTTCTCAACTGTAAAACAAACATTCATCAACACTGATGTGATTAGGAGCAGGAGCAATAAAATCTGCCTAATCCACATCAAAGACATCTCCGTCCTGAAGCTGCCTATATCAGTAACAGTTCCCTGTGGGCTGGATAACATAATCAACATGCAAAAAAGCAGTTCCCAAACTCCTTTTATTCTGCAGGAGTTGCAAAGCTCAATACACAAATTTTCCTTTTCCAAGTGACCTGAAAGCATTATCAGTCAGGTCTTTTCAAATTGGGCAGAAAAACAGAAATCTCCTACTGGTAAAATAAAGGCAGTTGAATAAGATCTCTTGCTCTGAGTCAGTTTTAAGAGTGTTTCTCCTTGAGCTGAGGGGGTAGCAGAGCTGTTTTCAGCTTGGGCAGTGCAGCACTGCCTCCCTGTGCTGCTCCAGCAGAGGATGCACAGCTCTTCCTGAGCGCTGCTGTGCCTCAGAGAGCCCGAGCACCACACATGCCATGTGGAAAGGGATGGGATGTTATAGGTGAATACTGGGACCTCTCTAATGTTGTTCTGCTTTGTTTTGTTTTCCCATGCTGTTGATTCCAAATACTTGTGCGCCACATCTTGCCAGCCAAGCTGTGTGGCTGAAGAGGACCCTCGGACACTAGTAGTTTGCTGTAGGGCTTTTCTAGCTCTGCAGCAGGACTTAGCTTCTTTTCTGAATTTGGCCTTTCCTGACCCCAAGACAAGCTGCCTAATGAGCCATGGTGCTGCATAACCCACGAGCCACTGCCCAGGACAGCCTTGTCCTCCCCCACAAGTCTTTGCAGAGGTGAGAAGACATTGCACATGCTTAGGGTATCTTTTTAACAGAGATCCCTGCCCTCCTGTATTGGTTTGATGGAGCATATTGGAAGATAGCCCATTCTGATAAGCTAAATCTTTCTTCTGACCTACATAGGCTGTAAGCAAACCAAAAATATTCTGCCTCGCCACATTCTTCAGGTTCAGCCCCAGCAAGGGAAGGACTTGTGCTCCTCTGACCTCTGCCACCCATGCTGTGGGAGGCCAGCAGCAGGAGAACAGGCATTACAAAACTTCACCAAGGAGTGCCAACTTGTTATTCACTTGAACAGGTCTGACTTGTTTTGTAAGATAAAGACTTTTCTTGCTTTTTTTTCTTCTATTTTTTCTTTTTAAATAAAAAAGCACATACATTACTGTAAATGCTTTCTTTCTCTTCTATGACAAAATCGGTGTTCTCTAGTCAAATAGATACTTATCAGCTGGAAGTCTTTTCTCTTACACTGAGGTGGGTGTTGACTCTGTAGAGCAGTGCTTGAAGTTTCAAACCTGGAAGACTAAGAAGTTTGAGCACACGTCCTCTGACAGCCGCAGTTTTCTTCTCATTTCACAGGTGGTTCTCCAGTGACATGCCAAAGGCGATTCACTGTGTCCAGTCTTCCCATGGGGATGCCTGTTCCTTTAATCCGGCAGGACGCTGTGTTTTTCCTGGCAGCCAACAAATGTAGTGCTCATAAATCGTTTTTGAAACTCTCCAGTATCAATTCAGGGATAGGGTTCAGTAAGCAAACAGCTGGAAACCATAAATGTGTGACTTCCCTAATTTTTTTCCAGCCTCTTCATAACACATCTGCAGAACTTCTGCATTTTTTTTTCTGCCTTCTCCCTTCAGCAGGGGCAGCAAAAGGCATCATGCAGCTGATGATCTTTTTTACAGACCTTGATAGTGCAAGCCCCAAGCCAGTGCTTTCTTCTGGGTCTGAGGGGGATTGCATGCAGGAAGATGAAAATCTCAGTGCCTTGGAGCTGTGGGCTCGTGGCTTGTCCTCAGGCTGTGTGCAAATGCTGCAGAAGCAAAAAAAAGCAGAGGAAACCCTCTGTCCTGGGTCCTGGTCTGTGTGGCACAGCTCACCACTGGTGTGGGCATCTCTGCTGTGCCCGGGTCCTGCCTAACCCTGGAAATAGCTATCATCCTTCAGCAACATGCAACAAAGCTGGGCCCACTTGGCAGCAGCTTGCTGCGGCCTGGGAGGCAGGAGGACATGGGAGCCAAAGGTGTTTGCAAAATGCTTTCAGTGGTAGTGAGCAGACTGGTAGCAAGCAAAGCTACAGATTGTGTTTGTGCCTTTTCCCCTTCCAGAAATAGAAAACTGTTTGAAGATCCCTGGTGGCTGGTTGTGCTTCATAAAGAGGAGAAGAAAAATAATCAATGTGTGGTTGTTTGGTCAGAACCCATATGGAAAATGCAAATCAGGTCGTCAAGAGCTGTGAAGGAACAGCAGCTACCTCTGGTGTACCAGATGCCAGAGACTATTCCAGGCCCTGGCACTGAGCAGCGTGCTGCTAAATTAGCAATATCCATTAACAGCAATGGGCAAACTGGATTCCACAGCAACTGCATGACATCTGATCTTCTGGAATGGCGTAGCTCTGATGAGAAGTGAAAATCTGTGCATGGCTGGGAAACCTGGAGCTGCTGTTCTGATGTGGGGATGTGCTGCAAACAGATGCCATGGCAATAAGATGCTGTGTCAGGATGGAAAGGAGGCAATCCCTTGCCAGGATTTTTCTCCCCGGGATGGGCAATAAAGAAGAAGGGATGACAAAGGTCTCTCAGAGTTTTAAGAGCCACCAGAGGAGTCAGTGAGGTGAACACCATCCATGGATCAGGCAGTTCTCAGTGCCAAACCTCGGTCTTTGTGATACCAGAACTTAAAGGCGATATGGATGGCTATCAAAATTAGATAAAGATCATGGAATGGCTACAGCTGTTTTCACACAAATATCCAGGCTGGAGTTTGACAGAGAGCATACATGGATGCAGGATATTCTGGGCAGTATCTCTACAGGCATTTCCTTGCCTTAAACATTTATCTAGGTATCTACTTCTGGTCATTGTCAGAAAAGCAGAGATGGGCATTTGATCCAAGCTGATATGGTTGTTATATTCTTGGGGACTTGGCATGCAGACAGTGGCTATTTTTAACAGAAAGGCCAGGATCTCCCGTGGATGCTCTGTCCTGCCACGCTTCCTAGCTGCCGTTTCCTGCTGTTTGCACCACACACGCTGCCTGAGGACGTGCCTGCCCTCACCTGAACCTCAGTCCATGTGGGTGCACCCCACACTTCTGGCATGTTGCATCCAACTGTACGTGCCCCAGCTCTGGTTCAGAAGTTGTACCATTGCCATCAGCAGTGAAAACTGCTTACTTACCTTTTTTTTTTCAAGACCATAGCAGAATTTGCACCCTTTGTTTCCCCAGCTTCGTGTCTGCCTGGTTTCCATGTAGGAACTCATCCCTTAGATGCATGCAGCCAGCTCACAGGTTTTGCCACAGCCAGCTGCTCGCTGGTTACTGCACACAGAAAGTGCCCCAGCACTTTACTGAGACGCTGACAACTGGATGCAGTTTACTTATTTCATATTCTTTCTTTCTTTTATCAGCTGGAGTAAGGAGGCTTTACCAATACAGAAATTTTCACCATTTGCTGCAGTAGACCGAAGCCCTATCCCAGCCAGGTGAGCAGGGGGGTGCATGCTGGGGTTGCACAGCCTGTGTGGAGCTTTCCTGTGTTTTGGGGGCTGTGGTTGCCCCCTGCTGACGGTGACAGCCTAACCGAGCACCCTGCGGGCTGGGTCCACAGGAGCGAGGGGCACACAAGGGCAGGAAAATGAAATTACAGTACTTTGAGAACAGATGCAGTTCTGTGTGAAGAGAGAAAATCAGAAGGAAATGAGAAGCTGCAGACAATTATGTGCTCAGCTCATGGACAGCTTCAGACTCATCTTCAGAACTGGAGGAAAACTCTGGTACATGGTAAAAATGCGCTCTCTCCATCCCTCCCTCAAAAGCCCTGTCCGGGACCCAGATCTTTCCCAGGAGGTGACATTTATTAAACCTTACCAAAGAGCTTTGTGTCAGATGCGGAAACACCAGCTTGCTCTTTGGCATGGCAAGTCCCTGTCTAACATGTAGGATCTCACAAAGAAAAAAAAAAAAAGACTTTGAAAGGCTCTACCTGGATTTCAGCAAAATCCTGCCCATAAGGCTTACCTCCTGTGTGTTGTCAGCTTTGAGACCTGCAGCTGAAAAAGCATGGTCTAAGCTCCAGGCAGGATTCACTGTATTTACAAGAGCTGAATGCAGAGTGCAAAGAGATTGAATGGCATTGGCAGACAATGCAGCAGCCGGTAACAATACAGCAGGCACAGATGCCCTCGATCTGACTCACAATTTCATCCTGGATTATAATCCTTTTTCACATCTCCAGACTCAGGACAGGCTGAGCTGGGCATGTATGACCAGAGCATTTCAGCCACGCTGAAAGAAAGCAAATCTTGCAGAAACAACTGTTGGCTCAGAGAGCATTATTCACCCTTTCAACTTCGTAAAGCTTTACAGAGAAAGCCAGCATTTATAGATATAGGCAGTTGATTTTTGCTCTCATTAGGCTATGAAATACTTTCTTTCTAATAAGCATCATCTTTTAAAAACTAAAGGCAAATGCAGCTGCACAGCTATTTGACATCAGAATTGCCCATTTTTAGGGCAATAAAATTCCATCCTAACAGTGATATTATCTTTTCACATATGGTTTCACCTTTTGGTATATTATTTCATACCTGATGTAAAAATGGAGAAAGGAGGCTTTTTCCCCTTCCCCTGGAGTTGTCCTTTTTCTCTGTTGCACAAACCTTATGGAGGTAGACGATGCCCTGGGATTGTGACAATCCCTGAGAAACCCTGAAGAAAGGCTGAGGGAGCTGGGATTGTTCAGCCCAGAGAAGAGAAAGCTCTGGGGAGACCTTATAATGGCTTTTCAGTAATTTAAGGGGACTAATAAGAAAGATGGATAGAGACTTCTACAAGGATACGTAGTGATAGGACAAGAGGTAACAGCTTTAAACTAAAAGAGGAAAGATTTAGATTAGACATTAGGTGGAAATTCTTCACTCAGTGGGCAGAGAAGCCCTGGCACAGGCTGCCCAGAAAAGCTGTGGGTGCCTCATCCCTGGAGCTGCTCAAGGCCAGGTTGGATGGGGCCCTGGGCAGCCTGAGCTGGTGGGTGGCAGCCCTGTCCATGGCACGTGGGTGGAACTGAATGGGCTTTAAGATCCCTTCCAACCCAACCCATTTTGTGATTCTATGAGCCTATGAAACCTTCAGCTTTGCAAGGGCAGGCATGCTGGGGATTCAGCTAACCCCAGCCACCTTTTCTTCTAATTGAAGTCCCTTTTGACGAGGAACCATGGGGAAGTTTTGAACTCCATGTTGTCTCTGCAGCCAAACTTAGGCTCAGGGGTGCCTGATGAAACCTTGCAGCAGTGGAAAGCAAGGAAGGAAAGTACCTCAAATGCTCCCTGAATCCTAAGTGGTCCCATCCCTGTTGCTGCACTTAAACGTATAAGAGAGCGCAGGAGCCAAGTCTAACCGCAGAACGCTGGGGTATTCCTGGATGGTACCACAAAGCTGGAGGTGTTTGACAGATAAGAATAGGACAATACGTAAGAACAGGAGCAGGTTTTCATAAAACCACAGTGTAAATAATGGTTCTTGCTCTATGATGTACAGCACAAAATCTTCAGTACTCTGCTGCAAATGAGCCTCCCCTCCTTTTTCCTTGCTCCCTCTGTCTGTGTCTGTTGTGCAGAGCCAGCACGTCACTGCTGCTCACCAGCCTGCTTAAGCACTTTCTGGAGCATTCTGCTGCCTTGGAGACATCAGAGTCATTGTCACAATTTCCCCTTCCCCTTCATTTGTGGTGTCGTTTCCTGGAACAGCATCTTTGCCATTCAGGGATGCTGCAGCCCTGCTGCCCGTCACAGCCCCGCCAGCCTCATTATCCTGTGCTTGCTCCTCCAGGATCTTGTGGGATCAGTTCCCTTTGCTTTCCTGGCTGTGGCTGTGTGGCTGTTGTTTTCCTCCTCTGTAGCTATGTTTCTCCCTCACGTATTTATTTCACACTGAGCTTTTCCCTAAAAATTATCCACAGCGGAGTATCACAAGCAGTGGCAGCTCTACCATAAACCAGCTGTTATTTTCTTCAGTGCTATTATCCAAAGACACTTGAAAGAAATCTAGCCGACACCATGACAAAGCTGAGATGGTCCTGTTCTTTGTGTATTACCTGTTTTGGGAGTTTCCATCCCTACAATCAGGAAATGCACAGATGAGCACTGATATGGCTGCAAACCTAAGGTTGCCCCAGCAGTCCTGGATGGGGCCAGTCAGACCTTGGGTGTGCTCTGCATTCTCTGATTGTTCCTTACAGACCATCCTGAGCCGTGAGGCTTCAGAGGAGACAGTCCTAACAGAAACTGGTAGGAACGACTTTCTCTTCTCCGTGTCTCCTGCACATCTGATTTGCCACAGGTACAAACAGTGACAGTCAGAAGGAACTGGCTCTAGCTGCCTACTGCTCACTCACAAAGCCCTGGTGGAAACCAGACCAGTAGGAAACAGAAGAGTTTGTCCTTGAATATCAATTTACAATAACCCACGGAGAGCATTGCACTGGTAGTGACCGGAATGCTAGGAATGACCACAGGTCTGACAAGGCTCCCAGCCCCTCTGCACAAACACATCTCTTCTTCACTGCATTGTGCACTCAGAGCTGACCTGTCTGCATCCCCAAAATCATCTCTTATCAGTGTAAACACCATCAAATACAAAGCTCTGATTCGAGATGTACTTGGGCTTTTCTCTTCACCCTAAGGCTGCAACATTCAGTTCCTCAGAAACTCAAATCGTAGAATCATAGAATCATTTGAGTTGGAAGGGACCCTTAAAGGCCACCTAGTCCAACTCCCTGCAATGAACAGGGACACCTACAGCTCCATCAGGTGCTCAGAGCCCCATCCAACCTGACCTTGAATATTTCTAGGGGAGGGGCATCAACCACGACTCTGGGCAACCTGTGCCAGTGCCTCACCACTCTCACAGTAAAAAACTCTTCCTCATATCCAGTCTAAATCTTCTCTCTTTTAGTTTGAAATCATTTCCCCTTGTCCTATCACAACACACCCTGCTAAAGAATCTGTCCCCTTCTTTCTTACAGCCCCCCTTTAGATACCAAAAGGTCACTCTCAGGTCTCCCCAGAGCCTTCTCTTCTCCAGGCTGAACAGCCTCAGCTCTCTCAGCCTGTCCTCACAGGGAGGTGTTCCATCCCTTGGATCATGTTTGTGCCCCTCCTCTGGACATGCTCCAGCAGCTCCATGTCTCTCCTGTACTGAGGACTCCACATCTGGATGCAGTACTCCAGGTGAGGCCTCACCAGCACAGAGCAGAGGGGCAGGATCACTCCCTCACCCTGATGGCCATGTTGCTTTGGATGCAGCCCAGGATATGGCTGGCTTTCTGGGCTGCAAGGGCACATTGCTGCTCATGTCCAGCTTCCCTTCTACCAGTGCCCTGAGGTCCTTTTTGGCCGTGCTCATGGGCCTTGGATGATTTGTGAACTGTCTTCAAACTTATTTTGTCTAGCGTGAAGATGTGCTCCCCTCCCCACCAAGAACATGCTCCTGAAAAGCAGTAGGGTTAGCCTTGCAATGGATAGCAAAGCAATTTTTCTCATCATGATTAACGAGCAGATCACTGCCAGAAATTATTTGGGCTGCTCTGAGTGTCTGAATGCCCAGCCATTATCTTCCTGTCTGTCCTTCACACCGCATTGCCCTGACTGATCCTGGTTCATCTGAGGAAGACGATGTTCAATGTGACTGTTCAGAAAGAGGCACTGAAACACTCAGTGGGAAAGATTGGTGCTGGGTGTTTGTTCTCACAGATAAAGCAGCCACTGTGTTTTTGATCAGTGAACTGCTCTGGAAACCCGTATCACCTCCAGGGGATGTTGTGGAGGATCATCCTACTGCCTCTTCGTCCTCAACATCATTGTACACTGCGCCCATGTATTTAAGCTTTATTTCTGCAATTCCTGACACATCCTCCTCTGTATCATTAATTCTGATAGGAAAAACTGCTTCACTATCCACCAAACTCAGTCACTTCACCTGCAAGGCTGAATGCTTGATGTAAAATTTCTGACAGTGCTGAGCCACTTCTTTCTAACAGTCAGATTTTCCTTCTCCTCTCTCTCCTCCTTAGATGAATCAAAAGCTAGTCAAGGGAAGGATGGAGAACACAGCAGTGAGAGTGGTGAGTGAGACAAGCACTTGAGCCATCAGTGGGGGGTCTAAAAGTGAAGGGTAGGGACATGATGGACATAGGAGTACTGCTGGAGGAGAGCTGCATGCATACATGTCCCTAGTTTAACATGTTATTAAATCCAGGTCCTTGCTCTTACCCATGGTATTTGAGAAAGGCTGTAGGTCTGCTTTCTGCTGGTCATACAGGACAACTCTTCTACACCTTTCCCTTCTTTTTCCTCTTTCTATCTGCAGAGTGAGTGGTGGGTTTAAGATCAGACTGTAGTTTCACAACCACTGTCAGGTGGGGAAGGGACTCTCTTTGCTCTTCCTTCCCCATCTCACTCCCTCCTGCTCCTTTCTTCATGCAGCCCTCCAGCTGGGCACATGGAAAGACGGGGAAGCTTTCTGTCCGTGGAGTAGGAATGGTTTTCTGTGAGACCAGCTGCCATCTGGCCCCAGAGCTGCTCAATACACTTGAGCTAATCTAACAGCTCTGTCAGAAATCAAAACACGTCTCTTCACCCAATGGGGCCCAAAGGCACCACACAGAGCAGATCTCCACATGTAGCCATGGAGGAGCCCATGGTGCAGCAGTGGATGTGGCCTGAAGGAGGTACAGCCCCTGGAGAGCCCCTACAAGAGCTGCCCATGAAGAGGAGCCTGTAGTGGGGCAGGAGGGCTGGGGGAGCTGCTGCCTGTGGAGACCCATGCTGGAGCAGTGCCTGAAGGGTGGGCCCTGTGGTACAGAGTCATATTAGGGCAGTGCTTGGAGAGCTGCAGCCTGTGGAAGCCCACGTGGGATCAGTTTGGGAAGAATGGCACCCATGGGAAGGAGCCTGTGTGGTGCAGGACACAGAGTGACTATGAAGGAGCGGCAGAAATGAAGCAGTATGGACTGACTACAGCCTCATTCTCCAATCTGTGGAGGAGGTAGGAGATGGTGAACGGTAGGAAGGTGTTGTACTTCGCTTTTAGCTCTCACTGTTCTAGTCTGTTATCAATAGGAAATGATCTCCCCAAGTTGAGTCCGTTTTGTTCATAATGGTAACTGAATTAAAGAATTGTAGAACCATTAATGTTGGAAAAGATCACTAGGATCTTCTACTCCAGCTGCCAACCCATGCCCACTATGCCCACTAACCGTGTCCCTCAGTGCCACATCTCCACAGTTCTTGAACACCTACAGGGATGGTGACTCCACCACCTCCTGGGCAGCCCGTTCCAATGATTCACCTCTCCTTCTGTAGAAAGAATTGGTGACTGATCTCCCTGCCATTACCTCAACACATACCCTCATCACATTTTCCCTGCCTGTCCTGCTGAGGAGGAGCAGTGAGAAAGCAGTGGTGGGGCTGAGCTCCCTAGAGCTGCAAAGCCAGCACCCTGCCCTCATCCCCAGCCATGGCACAGCCCAGCTTCTGACACAGGTCTGTGAAGACAGCTGATGTTTTGCTCCTGGTGCTATGTTGGGCTGTGCTTGCCTTAGATACTACTATTTGAATGGGAATTATCCTGACCTAACAACCCTCTGTGGTCTGTGGGACTAAAGGCAGTGGATGCAGCCTGCACAGATTACTGTGGGTATACACAGAGCAAATTAAGAAATTAATGAAAATTCATAAAATGCATAGAGTCACATTGCTCTTCTGTAATGCTTCTTTAATACAAATGAGAAAAAATAAAGAAATAAAGAAGAAAACAAAGAAATTTGTTACTCAAATCGTGCAATCTTACCCATGATGATTAGGAACTGCTCACATGAAAAATCCCTTTGGCCTGAGCACATGTATTGAATTCTCATTATCCAGACAGGAGGTCGATGCACAGAGTGAGCTGCCACTTGTATCTGACCGTGATTGCTCTTCTCCATGACTGGGATTCCTTGGCTCTCATGGGACAGATTTCTTCCCTGGTGTCACTCACAGGAACTCACATCAAACCACATTATCGTCTGTCTGCAGTGTTTCGCTGCTGTTATCAAGCAGGAACACAGCTCAAAGAGGCAATCATTGTGATCCCAGAAGACTTTGAATTCACAGCTGAAAATCATCAGAGCCATTTAGAAAAGAGTGTTTGCACTCATCCTCACCACTTTGTTGTTCTCCACTCAAAAATAAGAGGGTTATGGCCATTACTGTGCCTCGTGAAATATGAATTTGCAGGGTTTTCAGTCACTAGCAATTTCAATGTGTGAGATACTCCTCCTAATTTTGAATCAAGGAGAAATTGACTTGATGGATGAAGCTGATATTTTTCTGGCCAGACTGTTTGCTTTATGTGATAGATTTGCTCTGACTACAGCATTTTATTTCACATTAAATTAAGCAGTGAACATTCATGGATGAGGGAATCAGCTGATTTAGCTGTGACTTATACAGAGCCCCACTACATCCGTCCAGCACTGGTTTGCGACAAGCCAGGTTCTCCACTGCCGAGAGGAGCAGCAGTCACAGCCCCAGCCAATCCTCTATGCTTATTTTGACACAATATTTGTCTCAATTTAATTGCACTGATAACACTTTAAGTGACGAGCTCAGCCCTCGTGTTGATGCAATATAAAAGAGCTGATGCTATTACAGCTGTTCAAAGACAGAAGATGCCTAAGTCAACAACAGGTGGCCTCATTCCAGCAAAAGGAAATCAGCACTCAAGTTTTCACTGGTGAAATTTAAGGTGAAGTTTAAATAAAAATAGATGGCCCTTTCTCTTGCTTATTTCTGCAGAGAAATAGGCCTTGCGAAGCCTTCTGGCACCACCACTTCTGTATTTAATGCAAAGCAAATGCAGCCAGGAGCTGCTCTGATCCTGAGACTAAATGACACAGACTAATAATATCCGTGCTGCACATCGCTTGATCTTGATCCCCCCTTTGGTGCCCCTGTGGCCCTAAGACAGTGTCATTAACAAGAAGATGCTTCCTTTCTCTCTCTCTCACATTTTTTTTAAATTTATCCTGCCTAAACCGATAGCTTTGCTGCAGCCCACAGGCATGGTGCTTTACTGCAAGGAGCAGGGCATACATTGCACACCTTAGACATGTAGCTATGCCAGCCCAGCTCCACCACGGCTGTACCCAGCCCTGATCACACTGTACTCAGTCACCGCCCACTCTGGGCTCCTGACTGAGTTGTGATTCCAGATCTATGTGTGAGGCTCTCCTGCCACCTCTCTGCAGCTACAGCACCACGTTCCCACACCCCAGCAGCAGTTTTTTCAGCTTGAAACTGTGCTGGAAGCTCTCTGCCCACGTTTGTTGAAGTCATTGCTGCTTCAGCTTCTCATCACTTTCTTTTGCAATATTTTGTTGTTTGTTGGAGTCATGAAATATTTCATTGTTCATTTGTACAGGCTGCTGATCTCTCTTCTGGATGTTTATGAAAAACACACTTATGTGAATTATCTACCGCAGATAATTTCACCTCTGCATGGAATCTGGAACTGAAGTGGAGTCCCCATTCTGCAGCGAAGTAGCTTTTAATTTTGTGAGATAATAATATGAATTATCTTTGAGAGTTCAATCAGAAGTCAAGATGTGATAACTGTTTGCTAAAACAATTACTGAATGGAGAAACTCAATGCCAGTGTGGATTTGCTTTTGCATAGAATTGGTCTTGGAAGTTTGATTAATACAGTGTGTGAATTTGGGCTTTCTCAGTTATTGTGCTGTTCTAATACAGCCAGTGGGCCCTTCCAATCTCTAGTGCAAGAGGGTAGTGAAACCTGAACCTGCATTCCCTGTAAGCCCTATCATCGAGCGGCTCCTAGTGATGACTTTGGACATGACAAGAAGCATCACTGCTCTCTGCAAATCAGTGTCTGCTGTACTGGGGACTCAGTGGGGCTGTGTACCTGGGTCCCAGCACAGTGGAGGGCTGGGAAGGCACAAAGGCAGCAACAAGGCATCTGCACAGCTGGAGTAAACAAGAGGGAAACAACAGCAGTGAGACCTTGGTACTGGCTGGAGGGACGCTCCCAGCATGTCACCAGGTCTCTGCTGTCTTTTTAACTCAAGCTTGTCATTTTGTCTGGTGTGATGACGGTATGGAATAGGGGACGCGTCTCCTTTTCCAACAGGGAAAAGAAGCCTTAGAGGAAGGTCCTTTAAGGACAAGAGACTGATGGTGCCACAGGGATGGTGCTTGGCACTTCAGACTGCAGACAGATGCAAGCACAGTGTGTCTGAGCACAGGCAGAAATATGGAGGTTGCTGCATTCCTGGAAATAAGGATATATCATAGAATCATAGAATATCCTGAGTTGGAAGATACCCACAAGCCCAACCCCTGGCTCCACATAGGACCACATCAAATCCAATCCCTACATCTGAGAGTGCTGTCCAAACGCTCCCTGAGCTACAGCAGCTGAGGGCCGTGCCCACTGCCCTGGGCAGCCTGTTCCATGCCCACTGCCCACTGGTGCAGACCCTTTCCCTCACCCCCACCTGCCCCTCCCCTGACACAGCTCCATGCCGTTCCCTCGGGCCCTGTCGCTGTCCCAGAGAGCAGAGCTCAGCACTGCCCCTCCGCTCCCTGTGAGGAGCTGCAGCCGCCAGGAGGCCTCCACTCAGCCTGCTCTGCTCTGGGCTGAGCACACCAGGCCTCAGCCGCTCCTCATACACCTTGCCCTCCAGACTTTTCTCCCTCCTTTTGATGCTCTCTAATATCTTTTTGTCCTTCATACACTGTGGCACCCAAACCTGCCCCCAGTGATGGAAGTGAGGCTGCACAGCACAGAGCAGATGGGACAACCTGTCCACTCACCTGGTGGCAGTGCTGGGCCTGGGGCACCCCAGGGCAAGGTTGGCCCTTTGGGCCCCAGGGCACACTGCTGACTTCTGTACAACTTGCTGCCGATCAAGACCCCCAGACCCCTTTCAGCAGGGCTGATCTCCAGCATCTCATCCCCCAGCCTTTATGCACAGCCAGTGTTGCCCTTTCCCAGGTGCAGAATCCAGCATGTGCTCTTGTTAAACTTCATGTGGTTGGTGACTGCTCTCTAATTTGTCTAGATCTCTCTGCATGGCTACCCTTGACAGAGCCAACAGCTCCTCCCGATTTAGTATTGTCAGCAAACTTGCTCAAACACCTTCTACTCCTACATCCAAGTCATTTATGAAAACACTGAAGAGAACTGGCCCTAAAATGAAGCTCGGAGGAAGCCTACTAGTGTCTCCATTTACTATAACCCTTTGGGCCTGACCCATCAGTGAGTTGTTCACCCACCACACTATGTTTTTACCTAGCTGTGTGCTGGCCATTTTGTCCAGAAGGATCCTGCAAGAAACAGTATTGAAATCCTTAGTGAAATCCAAAAAGATGACATCAACCGGCTTCCTTTGGTCAACTAGTTGGCCATCTTGTCATAAAAGGAATTTAAGTTAGTTAACTGGGACCTTCCCCTGATGAGCCTGTGTTGGCTGTGCCCAATGAACACGTTGTCTTTCCGGTGTTTCTCAGTAACTCCCAGCACAATTTTCTCCGTAATTTTACCAGGCGCTGAAGCAAGGCTGACAAGCCTGTAATTACCAGGGCCTTCTTTCCTGCCCGTCTTGAAAATTGGGACATTGTTTGCCAGTTTCCAGCCAAATGGGACCTCTCCAGATTCCCAAGACCGTTCAGAAATGACATGACTGCTCTGCCATATGAGACTGCAACATCAGCCTGCTCAGAGGGGCAACGGGTACAGGAGTTTTACTGAGACGCCCTATGAGTCACAGCTGCCAGAAGGCTTGGTTTGGATTGGGGTGCGGACCACAGCTATTTGTGCCCAGGCCTCCCAGTCTCTCAGATACGTGCCACCTCTCAGATCCTGAACGCTGCCTCTTCTCTGGGTACCCCGGGCAAGGGAAGGCCGTGCGGCACGACAGCCTTCGCCCCTTATTCTCGCTGGGACGCGGAGCCCCGCGGAGAGGCCCCGGGGCGGCGCTGCGGGCCGAGGGCGATAGGGGGCGCTGCGGTTCGGCTCGGAGTGTCTCAGCTCAGCGGCTGCGCCCCCGCCGCTATATAACCGGCGGCCGCCGCGCTGTGCCGCTCCGTCCTGCCGGTGGGAGGAGGTGGCAGCAGCGGCGGGAGGAGGTGGCAGCAGCGGCGGGAGGCAGGTGAGCGCTGCGCAGGGCTGTCTGCTCCCTGCCCCGCGTGGGGCCGGTGGCGGGAGTTACTGTGGCGGCGCGCGGCCGGGGAACCCAGGAAAAGCGCTGGGAGATGCGGAGAGGGTGCTGGGGAGCTGGCGGGGCTGTAAGTGCTGCGGTGGGTAGGGGCGGGCGTGTGGTGGAAGAGCAAAGTGAGTGCTGCTTGCTGAGATAGCTAGTGTGCGTTGTCACATCTTCTCGGCCAAAAGTTTGGAGGATGCTCATAAAGGAAGGGCTCGGGGCGCCGCTGGCCGCGCAGCAGCGGGCTGAAGCGCCGTGTTGCTGCGTGGTGCCTGAATGGTGCTGGGGTCCCATGTAGCACGTAGGGCTGGGTGCCTCGACCCCGCGTGCGAGCCGAGGGCGCAGCCAAGGGTCGCGTTCAGGCGGCACGCTGCTTTCTGCTGCTGGAACTGTGGGTGCTGCGACCCTTCCGGGGCGTTAAACAGCATCTCTTTCGTCTTCTTAAGAATGATGCAAGGTAACGAAGCAGCTTCTGTCGGCCACAAGCTGATGTTTCCCTTCGGTGGGAAGGTAAATCTTTAGAGCTCAGCACAGTGGGGCCGGGTCTCCCTGCTCATGTAAACACCTCCACTTGAAAAGCTCTTCCCTTGGGCTGGTAGCAGCCGGCTGCTCGGGCTGCTCTTACTATCTTTCGCTGCTCTTTTCTTCTCTCCCCCTGCCTCCCCTCCCGGTCCCTGTGGGGCCCCCGAAGGCAGTGCTGCTCTCAGTGCCCTGCCTCGGGGCAGCCCGCAGCACCTCCGGGAGGGACCTGCTGTCCTCGAGTACTCCGGGCGTGGAGAGAGCAAGCCAGCAGGAGCCCTGGCATTTATCACTGCATTAAACTACAAAGATTAAAAGAAATCAGTAGTTATTTTCCAGCAAGTCAAGCATTAGAAATATTTACCGATAGTAAGGTATCAGTAGCAAAATAATTAAATGTCAAGTGTTGGCATACAGGGTGTAACTTAGCACTGGATGGCTGCACTGAGGGGGCACTTGATAGCAGCTGAACTGGAGATGACACGATGTATAAATGCCTTATTCTGATTTGCATGATTTCATACAGGAATTGTTTTGTGCTCTTTATGCTCTGTGTAGCGTCTGTGGGCTTTATTATTCCTCGCCCCCAGTTTGAAGCAGGGGTGTGGGCTTTTCCATATCTCCTGCTACACAAACTCTCAGCCAGTCTGCTGTTTTCCAATGCAATTAAATATATCTGACTACTTGTCTCTTTCCATCTCTGCAATCTGCTGTGGGGAGCAGCACAGCCTGTGCTGTGGGAGAGTGGTAGCAGTGAGCTGCGTGTACAAAGAAGAGGATTAACTTCTCACTCTTTTGCTTTATTTATCAGCAGAATAGAGTCATATCTTGACATAGAAAAGGGGGATTTTGTAGATGATCCTTTGAGCAATGCACTGTGAGATTAGAAATCTCACCTGAGACTGGAAGTGCTGGAAAGAGCTCTCCAAGACTGTATACATGGGGCTAATTTGAAACAGTTACTGATATGAGACCAGGTCTTTCTTAATTTGTCTCTTTAGGGACAGAAGTAGATATTTGGCCACTGACATAGCAAATGATGGATAAAAGTTTGATCCAATAGAAAAAAAACTACCCTTTCAGCAAAGCTTCTCGTATGGTAAAGTCCTATAAGGTGTTGTCTGTGTTAGTGACTATTGAGAAGGTGGCTTAAAACTTCTGTAGCGTGTGTTTCTGTGCAGAATATACCAGAGTGTTGTAAGCAATGCTATATATTTAGCAAGGTACTGGAGAGAAGAGCTACCAGCACATTTGTTGCAGACTTGCAGTTCTTCACATCTGTGAAGCACCACAGAGCATCTGAGGCAGGGCAGGGGATTCAGCACCCAGTGAGAAGCAGTACTCCCTCACTGCAGTTATAACTTTGAGCTCTTTTTTTCCTAAGTTCCTGTTGGGAGCACCAGGAATCAGTGTAGGACAGAACTGCACACTGAATTTCAGGCTCCAAATAAATGTGCTCTCTGGGGAGTCTTACAGTGGTAGAAGTAAAGCACAGTGTAGTAGAGACTTGTATGTTGTGTTTGGTTTAATAGTTGATTGAACACTCGAGGAGAAAAAAGTCAAGGCATAACAATGAACGTCTGAGTAATATGGTGAAAGGCCAGCAACAAGCAGTGCAAGAGGATGCCTTCCTTTGTGCCACCAGCTGGATGCTGAGGTTTGCTAAAAAGACTACTGAAGCACATTGAGCAAACGCTTTCCCAACAGAAGGATTGTTTCAGCTTGTTATTTATAGTTATGCTGTTCTTGCTTAAGTGTGATGTTAACTGACTACAGAATGCTCAGTATTGTTGAAGAAGTCATAAGTAGCTGAAAGCAGAAAGTAGCAAGCAACAAAGCTTGATGTGTGATGGCTTGGTACTGAGCTCGGTATTGCAAATGCAAACCTGTCAGAATAGTCTGTCTTCAGGAAAGTAATTTTGGTGAATTTTCGTGTAACTTATTCAACTCAATCCCACTGTGGCTCAGTATGCTTTTGATGCATTGCCCTGCAGAAGCCTACTTGGTTGTTCTGTCTATTGCAGCTCCATAGGTATCATCTGTGAGGAGCAATTAAAGATGTGTCCTGTCTTAGTTCATTATGATACAGAACCAGGTTACCATTTTGCAGCCAGAAGGTATATCTGAAAAATATTCAAGGCTCGTGAAAAACAGTCCTTGAGTACAAGGGTGGGCTGAGTGAAAGACTTTAAGCAATCACCTTAGCATTTTCTTTAATGAACAGTTTATTCAGCGAGGTGGCTATAAAGCAGGTAGTTAAGCGCACAGATTCACAGCTCCTCGGCAAGTGAATCTTCATGTGTCAGGGCAGGAACTGTTCCTTGGTAAAGGAAAAGCTATGGCTGCTCTTGTGGGCTGATGTTTAAAGGTGTTTTGCAGTGCAGAAAGTGGCCTCCATAGCCCCCTGGCTGGGGGATAAGCAGATCCAAGGTCCTATGTAACTTTGAGTTTAAGATTGCCTTAGCTTCCTCTCCAGATACCAGGAGCGATCTGCTGGCTGTTTGGGGGCTGTAGATGGAGAAACCCATTTTATTCTAGTGGAGATACCCGCATCAGAACTCTGCAGATGAGTTAATCCTCAGAAGCATCTGGTGCAGCAGCAGTTCCCAGGCTTTGCTACTTGTGACATCACTTACTGATCAGTGATTTTTATGCAATCCTTAAAACCAGCAAAAGCATCAGCTGACAATTCCTTGGATTCCCCTCCCAGTGTGCAATCGTGACCCCTTAATTTATAAGATGGTATGATGTAGGTTGCTGCTACTTATGTGAGCCTTCAGGCTGTTCTGCCCAGCGATGAACTTCTTTGAAACAGCTCTTGCATGGGATGCAGAGCTGGAAGAAAGACATTACTTGTGCTATTTCTTTGCGCAGCTGTGAGTTTCACTTCATGGATGCAATCACCAAACACTTAGAGGAGAATGACTTCCCCTTGAAATCATTTTTAAGAAGTAAACAAAAGCATCCAAAACACATGCTGGGCTAATTAGCTTCTCTATTAAGTTTCACTTTTTGAATTTTAACTGTTTGATGGCTCATCCTAAATGAGTTGGCTTCCGTGTTTCTGTGTTTATTATCCCTGAGGGCTGCTCTAAGTTAGTGCAAAGCACTAAGGCTGCCAAAGAGCACTCTGGCAGGCAGGGATAGCTTGAACAGAGATGCTCCAGCAGTGCTCCCTCTGGCATGTACTGTCTCCACCAAGTTTTGCATGGAGCACGTGGAATGCATCCCTTTAAGCCACCTGAGTTTTGTCACTCCAAGGCAATCCTCATAATAATTCCCAAGCTTATACTGATGGAAAAATTCAGAGGGACTGAGTAACTACTTAGCAGTGTACTTCTATGCTGCAGGGTACATTCTTGTTATTGAACAAGAATTAGATTGATGAGGAAATAAGGTTTTGTGTTAAACATTTCCAAGTCTGATGTAATTTGTTCATGCCAGAATGCTAGGAGTCATGATATGCCTTGTGCAGGGAAAGCTGGCAGGAGGCTGCTCACAGAAGGCATTCATGAGTAAGTTGCACTTCGGCGTGCTCGGCAGAGCTGTGTTCTCATTGAGTGTGTTCTTGTGTACCAGCCCACTGCTACAGATCTGAGTCTCCCCTCTTGCCATTATGATGAAAGGTTGCTTTGCTGTTGGTGCGATAGGATAGCAGGAGGCTTTAACAATGTGAACAGTACTAGAACAACCTCTGGAAATAATCTATCTGAGCACTGGTGAGTTCAAACCCCTGCCTCCACAGGCAGGGAATACCGCTGAAATCAGGAGCCAGTGGGTAGGACAGGGTTGCTGTATCATGATCACAATCTGAATGTGCTGTTTGGGGTTTGAGGCTATGGAAACTGATACAAGTATGCAGTGTGGGCACTGAAATAGCACCCCTCTTTGAAGAGGGAACAAGTTGAAAGGCCAGGAGAACGTACTAGAGATGAAATATACAGGAGAGAAGAGTGCTTTTCTATCCTTTTTCAGATCTTAGTTACTGAGAATGCATTTGGTTATTTGAAGAGGTGGAAAACTCTTTAACATCATCTTAAAGCTGCAAGAAGAGTTTCTAAACCAAAATCATAAAATCATTTGAGTTGGAAGGGGCCCTTAAAGGCCATCTAGTCCAACTCCCTGCAATGAACAGGGACACCTACAGCTCCATCAGGTGCTCAGAGCTCCATCCAACCTGACCTTGAATGTTTCTAGGGGAGGGGCATCCACCACTACTCTGGGCAACCTGTGCCAGTCCCTCACCACCATGATTTAAAAATATATATATATCCTGTCTACATCCATCAGACTGGGCAAAGTGCTGATCTTGCATGGCAGCAACTTTATCAAATTACCAGCTAGGACTCCTTGAAAAAGCTGTATCAAACTCATGCCTGATAGTGATAGAACATATATGAAGAGCACTGAGTGGCTTGCAGATGGAGCAGAAACAGTGGAGCTTGCTAATGAACATGTTTTCTTAAGTAGCATGATATAGATGCATGGTTATATAATGCACATTTGTGTGCATTACCATTGGAATTTACTGTAATAACTTAAGACTGCCAGATGCGCTTGTATTTTTGTTGATCAAAACCCAGGAGTTCAAGAGGCTCACAGTCACCATCCAGTCAGTGCAGTGGAGTCCAGGTCCATTGCCTTTGTCCATGTGAATCATTCTTTAATGTCAGAGCCAGCCAGACACGGGTATTGAAGTGAAAGCCATGAAGCTCAGGTCACAAGATACTGAGCTCTGCCCTCCACGGAGGACCTGGTGGAAGGTGGGCAAATGTTGCTTTATTTCACCTTTCTGGAGCTCTGCCTTGGGCGAGGAGGGAGATGAGTCACTGACACTGAGCTGCAGTAGTGTTAAGGTTAACCTGATTTGAGCGGAAACAACGCCGTGCCTGACAAACGCAGAGCGTTCATTTTTAGCTGCTCAGCAGTTTGAGTATCAAATCTCTGAAAAGCTGCCTGGCTTGATTGTTCCCATTACATAACAGTGATGTCTCTGGGATTTGAGAGGAGCTGCGAGCAGCATGTCTCTTACATAAATCCCCACGGCTGTGATCTGTGCTGACCCTGGGTAGCCAGGAAGGGCTGACAGCAGTGCTGAGCTCCTGGGGAGGCCAGGAGCAGTGGCCCTCTGCTCTGAGGGGTTCCCCCTGGACACTTGCTGGGGTTGCAGGTTCTGTTTCTGCTAATAGTGTGAACAGGGGCTGAAGGAGAAATCTTGTCCTTAAGGTCTTGTCTTTTTCCATATAAGCAGAGTGCATTCTCACCACTTCCCTTTGTATCTTCTGAAACATCAGTCTTTAACTCCATTTCCAGCTGGAAACAGGTTTAGGATCTTTTTCTTGGAATCACAGAACATACTGAATTCAAAGGGACCCACAAGAACCATCGAATCCAACCCCTGGCTCCACACAGCACCACCCAAATCCAATCCCTGTATTTGATAGCACTGTCCAAACGCTCCCTGAATTCTGGCAGCTCGGGGCCGTAACCCCCTGCCCTCTGGTGCAGACCCTTTCCCTAACCCCCAGCTGCCCCTCCCCTGACACAGCTCCATGCCGTTCCCTCGGGCCCGTCGCTGTCCCAGAGAGCAGAGCTCAGCGCTGCCCCTCTCCTCCCTGTGAGGAGCTGCAGCTGCCATGAGGCCTCCCCTCAGCCCGCTCTGCTCTGCTCTGGGCTGAGCAAACCAGGGGCCTCAGCTGCTTCTCACACACCTTACCCTCCACACCCTTTTCCATCTTCATAGCCCTCCTTTGGTTGCTCTCTGATAATTTTATGTCCTTCTTACATTGTGACCCCTAGACTTGTTCAAAGGGTGCGTGTCCTGGCTTCTCCATGGGAGAGCTGTGTTCTGATAGTGCTGGCTGCCTCCAATGTAATTAGGAGCATGTTAAGAATGATAGAACATAAAACAATGTTGTGGGATTGTTTGGAGGAAGAATCGAGGTAGCTGTGCACAAAGAGACCCATCTAATTAAAACTGTAGGGAGATGGAGATAGCAGCTAATGAGGCTGAATGTGCAGCTTAACTGAGTTATTTGAAGGGAAGCAACCTGTCTTGCTGGGGAAAGGAGGGTGGGAGGGAAATAGAACATACTTAGAATTTGTTACTAAAGTATAAATTTCACTGTAACTAGTGCAAGCTTTGCTTTGGGCTTCATAAGATTAGAGATTTTACCACACTTAAGTGAAATGAATCAAGAACGGTAACCAGGAATTGCATGTGAATCAAATATTTAAAGACTACTATTTTATTATATCTTTCTTAACATCCCATCTGTATCTTCATCTTCTATTTCTTCTAGGTTTTCATCCAACTCTTCTCCACTTAATCTTTACCCAAGGAAAAAACTGTCAGATGACTTGCCCTTTTTCCTTATATTGTTCTTCCTCTCTTTCCTTCTTTTCCACTGTTGTATAGGCCTCTTCTCTAGCTACTCCTCTTGTTCTGCAGGCACATAAGTGCAAGAAGAGCGATGTCTTTCTTCACTCCATAATCTCTCCTGCCTTTTTGCTCTCATAACACAAATACATATCACTTTAATAATAATAAAAAAAGCTTTTCCAGCTTTTCTTTCTTGTGGTCTGATCAGTGCTGCTTGAAAGTTCCTCTTTTAGTTTCATCTTTGATTCTTTTAGTTTGACTTGGGCACCTTTTACCCCTTGTGGAAGTGTACCCTGGGCTCAGGACCGTCTATTTCCTTCTCAGCCTCAGCCTGTTATCTTTGATACCATAATTACCGCTCTGATTCCTGATGCTTATTTCCTGACTGCAATTTTCTCTTGACTTCTGAAAGAAGCTCCTTCTGTGTGGTTTCTGGATGATTTTCCTCACCTTTGTTTCCCCCCCGCCCCCCTTTTTCTTCCTACTCCTTCTGGGTGATATCATTTGAAACTAATTCAGCTTAATTTCCATGGATAGCAGAGCATCACACTTATTTCATTAAAAGATATCATATGTCAAGGGGCTGTATAGCCGCGTAACATATGCCAAATAGTGCAGAACTTAAAAACAATAATCTCTGTGAATACATCAAAACCTGACTAGGCTTGATCTGTGCTTCCCTCTTTAGCTTGGAGACCTAAGTTTGACATAAGAGCACTGACTTTTTCTAAGGCTCTTCCAAAGGAAGAGGAATAGAAAATGCAGAATTTTTGTTTCAAAATTCTATACCCTCTTCTCCTTTTTCAGAGTAGGTATGTTGCTTGATTTCAGTTACTTTTAACAGGGACTGACCTATCTGTGAGTTAATGCCAGGAAATTGAGGCAGGAGCACAATCAAAAGTGCAGGATGTTTAATCTTCAGCAGCGTTTACAAAAGATTTGGTGTTTGCCCTTGTTACTTACACTAATTCTGATGAGCCTTTTGTTCCTTTTTTTAAAGGTTTCCACCCTGAGACTGTCTTCTAAGGCAAACTATCACCAATGGAAGTAACATTTGTTTTTCCAGCATTCTGGGTAAGATTATCTTGTGGTTTTTTGTCTGATATGTTCTTAAACGTTTGCCACAAAGTACCTCTTTACAAGTTTTCTTTGATTTTTTTTGTATAAGTGCTATTCTGTACAACAAAAAGAAAATGCCCTCCAACAATTTTGTAAACAATGCAGATAAAGGTGACTTCAAAGCAAACCATGAGGCTCTTGCACTGGGGGAAATTATAAAACATAAATAGACCTTTGCTTTCCTGATGTTTTTGAATTGTTTCATAGGTACAGACAGTACTGAAAATATATGGTATACTAGTTCAGTTTCACATCTAATCTAAACATGGTTACTTCCTTTGTGTGTGTTCTTTGGACTATCAAATCTTTTAAAGATACAACAGTATTTGAAGTTGGACACATGTTTGGAACAGTGGGGAAGGTATAGTTCTGTGAACCGGGAGATGGATCCTGTAAAACATGTTGAAGTGGCATGAAATAGTGCTCAGTCATTGTGAACAATAATGTTGCTTGCTGAGGTTTGTGGAAGGCCAGCAATGGTATTATACCTGGAAAAATATTGATAGCTATGCTAGCAAGTTGCAGGGCAATGTTTGCCATTGGGCTGGGGATACTGGCTCCATGATTTATAGTGCCCACCAGTAACATGCTGTAAATGGTCCCAAGGCCTTGTGACTCCCTTCCAGCTGACTCTCAAGCAGGAAAGGTGCAGCACTGGCTTTGGCTCAGTCAGAGATAGCTTCACTCTGACCAAATAAAAAAGCTGAGCTCTGAGGTCTTTCTCTGTGATGACCATGTCATGATGGGACAAAGTCTCCTTTCATGGTCTCATTCTATGCCCAGTTTTACAGCAGGCTCACAGCTAATTTCCAGCAGATCTGAGCCTGTTCCCAAAGTGATAAAGTAGCCTGGCTGGTAGAGATCTGGTGATGCTGCATAAGCTTTGCTCTTTCCTATGGGGAGACTTGAACCTGGCCTGAACTGGAGTCAGAAAGGTCACGTGAGAGCAGCTGACACTAGGAGATGTCCAAGATCCCAGCAGTAAGTGTGGGAACAGCTCCACCATGCAGCATGGTGAGGAGTCACTCATGGATGATGACTCTGTGGTATCAGTCTGAGGTCAGAAATTACAGGAGCAGAGAAAGCAAGCACTCTGGTGCTTGGATGACAGTTACAAAAAAGCTATATCAAATTCAAAGGGAGAGCAGAACAAGTAATTTCTTAGTAGTCGTCTCCAATATGTCTTATTAAAGTGTTCCTTTTCATTAAGTACGTGTCGTTGTTAGCAAGTGTTGAGTACTTGTTGTTACTAACTTATCAGCCCAAAAAGTAAGAGGACATGTCTCTAGTATTCAGAGTAAAGCCTTTAAGAAGTAGTTGGACGCTTTGATTCCTTGTGGCTAGGCAATTGGAAATTAAAGGCAATTGGTTGGGCAAAAAAAAGAGTCTTTAGGAGTCTTGAAATGAGTTTGCTTTATGTAATGATTGTTAGAAATACTCTGCTTGTGACAAACCCTGTAGCTAAAGCAGTTGGCTGGTAAAGAAGAAAATGCTGCCAGAAGTAGAAGTCAAATAGAGCAAGGGGACTACCTATAATTTGAGTGCTTCCTGCAAACCTGGAAGAATAGTTTAATGTCCCATTTCTAACTCCTGTGCTCCTCTCTTTTGAAGAGGCAGGACCAAATAATGTTTGTGGATGTAATGTGCTTTTCACTTTTCTCATGCAGATCTTAGAGCTTTGAGTGGGAAGATGCAGTTTATACAAAAGCACAACCTTGCTCGAGTGATCTTTCTGCGAACTTGCAGTGTGTTACCCTCATAGCTGTATCTGATGGGAGGTATCCTGACACACCATTAAAATGCTGTTCTGATAGCATCATTAAAAAAAAATAGGTTTTTAAGGAGTAGGTTGAAGTGTTCTGCTTGGGAAGTTGTGGATCAGATGATTGATAATATACGTCTGCTTCAAAGAAGAATAGGTTTTTGCTGCTTTCAGCAATAACCAGAAATGCGGTGAAGCAATTTGACAATATTTTAAGTCATCCAGTAATTTAACACTGGATTACCATTGAAATCTCATAAAAATACTGAAGCCATCATACACTGTATCAGATGGATTAAACATGATTCACTTATTGCATTAAATTGCAGAGGGATTAATAATGTCTGAGTCATTGTTCCCGAGACTTACAAATTTAAAGGCCAGAGGGGTCCACATGAATATCAGTTCTTTCTGCCCTCTCTGTGTAGGTTGAAGAAACGCCGAATCTACCAGGAATCATCCTTTGATTTTTTTTTTCCCCATTGTTCAGCAAATCTTCCAAAAAGAGATCGAGTTCTTGATTTAAAGGGTGTCAGTACTAACAAATCTGCCATGTCACAGGTAAATTGTTGCAGTGAATTATGAGCCTTGCTCTGGAAAGCAGTCTTCTGCTCTCTTCAGCTTCTAAGTGTTGTACCTTGTTTGTCCTGCTGGACCGGTAAGGTATCTGTTATCTGAGAAGCTGAGTCTCCATTCCATTAGCCACTTAAAACTCATTTACTGTGAGATGCGTTGAAGAATGGTAAATCTTTGAATTCAGGTTTTTGTGTGATATGACTGTAATGTACAGTTTGAAATTATGGACAGCAATGTTAGCACACTACACTGCCATTATTAAATGATGATGTATAATGTGTAAAAAGATGAGATTTATATGCCCAAGCCTATTTTCCATACAGCTGCGTTGATTGGTGTTGATTGTGCTGCTGTCTTTCAATGCCTTATTGATTGTGTCCCATGATAACCTTTCCCTGGTGCTGCTAACTACTGATGTCAGTCTGATGGTTTGACCGTAGCTTCACTTATCCCTAACCCTTTTAAATAATTCCATTTTTAACTCTTTCCAGTTATTAACAGCAGCCATTGCATCAGGGAATTTATTGGCACATCTGCCCTCTCCTGCTGCGTGCAGGTTTTTAATTGTGTGGCTTTTTACATCTCCCTCGATTACCGATAGCATGGAAGGTATGTCATTGTCGCTGAGATGTGAATATAGCATCCTGCACCTTTCTGAATACAAAGCAGAAGTGGTCAAATACATTTGCTTTTCCTGAATTGTTGGATGGTTTTTATGTGGAACTATTGAAGTTATTGATGTCTTCCCTTGGCATGCTTGTTATATTTAGGGTGGTGCTCCTGTTGCTACAAACCTTACCAGAGCTCTATTTTTTTGCTTTTCTTCCATCACTTGCATTTATGCAATGTTAATTTGTATTCATTGTTATGTGTCTCTTTTCCCCATCTGTTATGCACTGTGGGTTTGTTTTTAAGGTTTCTTTGCTGCTGTTGCATTGATTAGCCAGGATTCTTTAACCAAAAAAGCTTTCTTTCATGGATGTGGCTCAGTGATTTTTTTTATTTTTGACAGGTTATAAGGTATTCCTAGGTAAATGGTTCACCTGTACCCAGTGGAAGTCAAATATAACATTATCTGGAGATACTTCATCTTCCTGAGTTAAGATACAGACAAGAACTTGCAGACTTCCTGGTAGCCTTCAAGTAAAGGGCTTTTCCCAACAGATTCCCTGCTACGCTAAAACTGTGTGGCACTATTTTTACTGAACTTTGAGGATATATGCCTGAGGAATGTCTCTTGCTGTTCTCTTACCTCACTTGATGGATTTCTAGCAGACCTCATCCCCATCTCATCTGGTGGTTTGCCAGCAGTACGGATTTTGCTTTTCTTGTTCATGTGGTATTCATGGCTTTATCTTATGCATGCTTACTCCTAAATAAGTATGGTGATTTTTTTTTAGCATTCGTTCTTACCAATTTTTCTGATTTACTGTTACAATTTTAACCTTCAGTAGAAATAAGGTTCCTTTTAAGAAGGGAATTCTGTTGAAATTGTGAGCCGAGCCATTGCAGTTGTAAGCAAATATTGTTTGCCCTTTAAGGAAAAAAAGCTATTCAAATATCAACAATACTGGCAAAGCACTGCCTTCTGTTGTCTGTGCTGCAGTACACAAGTCACAAATGCTTAGACAAGTTATAATGACATAAGAAGGCCCTTGTTTGTCTGACATGTGCAGTGTGCAGCTCCTAGTCCATGTGACCTGCGCAAGCTGTGGTTGCTGCAGTGCCATGGTGGTGAAAAAGCAGACCTGAACTTCATGAGATGGAGTTCATGCTGCGGGTGGCTTTGGGGCTGACTCCATACAGCAACGGAGGGAAGAGGGCAGCAGCTCAAAAGTTTATATGTGTTTTCTCTTACTTGTGAAACACTAGCATAATCTTAAGTGGTTGCTTCTCAGAATTCTAATAATTTACCAGGTTAAAGCAATGTACATATAGAAATTGGCTTTTCACTATTTGAAATAGGTGATGTGACAACATGAGGTGTTGCTATCAGAGCTGGCTGTTGCATACCTTGACTGGTGAGGGTCTGTAAGGAGATGACTGGGACCATCTCATGTGAGGCAATTGCCTGAGAAAGATTTGCATTTCAGCATTAAACTGTTTAGCATGAAGGTGCTTGGGTAGCTGAGTACCTACACCAAAAAATTTGTAGAATGGCATAGTGAATTATGGAAGTTACCAGATTCCCATGAATAACACCATTCATGTATTGTGTAAGTGCAGCATCCCAAATGGGATCCTGACCACAGAAGAGGAACCTGCTTGTAAGTGTTTTGGGGCAAGAACAGTTCTTTTATTTGATGTCTTGTGGCTTTGTTATGAGTGATCCTACTTCACAGCATGCTTCCAGTACAACAGATAATACAGATGAAATAAAAGAGAAGGGCTAAGGAATGATCCATCTGCAATGACAATAGAAACAACTTCAGAAGTCCCCAGTTTAAATATAAAGTTACTTGCAATGAATCTTCTGATATGATAATTGCATTATTCATACTGTTTTTCTGAATTTCAAAACAAAGTGTGACCTTGATTTCAAAGTAAAGTGCATGAAAGCATGCTGTGCTTATTTTTCATAATTAATCATGTATAAGCCAATTTTATGGCAAAACAGATAAATGAGATGTCAGCATACTAGTTTGTAAATACTTCACTTCAAGATATTAATGTGATTTGTATCTTAGCTTTAAGAAAATCCAGTGGCTTTTCACTTTCACTGCAACATAAAAGCACAGCATGCAATGTACACTGCAATTAAGGTATAAATGGATACACTGAATCTGACACATACGTTTTGTTTAGTAAATAGAATCACCAAGGTTGTAGAAGACCTCCAAGATACTCCAATCCAACTCTCTACCTACCACCAATATTTCTCCGCTAAACCATGTCCTTCAGTACAACCTCTAAATGTTTCTTGAGCACCTCCAGGGATGTGCCTCTACCATCTTGCTAGCAGCCTGTTCCAGTGCCTTACCACTCTTTTGGAGAATAAACTTCGCTAATATCCATCTTGAACCTCTTCTGGCACAACTTGAGGCCATTCCCTCTCATCCTATCACTAGTTACGCAGGAGAAGAGGTCAACCTTACCTTCTTCCAGGCAATTGTAGATACTGGTAAGGTCTCCCTGAGCCTCCTCCAGACTGAGCAATCCCAGTTCCCTCAGCTGCTCCTCATAAGGCTTGTGCTCCAGTCCCCTCACAGACTTCGCTGCCCTCCTCTTGACGTGCTCCAGGGCCTTTCTAGTAGTGAGGGGCCCAAACCTGAAAATACTGAAAGTGTGGCCTCATCAGTGCTGAGTACAGAAGGACAGTCCCCTCCTGCCTTTGCTGGCAGCGCTCTCTCTCATACAAGCCAGGATGCCATTGGCCTTCTTGGCAACCTGGGAACACTGCTGGCTCACATTCAGCTGAGCATTGATCAACACCCCTGTGTCCTTTCCTTCCATACAGTTTTGCAGTCACTTTGCCTGAAGCCTGTAGAACTGCCTGGGGGCTGTTGTGGCCAAAGTGCAGGACCTGGGACTTAGTCTTGTTGAACAGAGGGGAACGCTACTCATGGCCAGTCACCAGCTGGATTTAACTCCCTTCACCACCAATCTCTGGGCCCGGCTCTCCAACCAGTTCTTTACACAGCAAAGAGTGTACCTGTCCAAGCTGTAGGCTACCAGCTTCTCCAGGAGAATTTTGATGGAGACAGTGTTGAAGACTTTGCTGAAGTCCAGGTAGACGACAGCCTTTCCCTCCACCATGAGGTGGGTCACCTGGTCAGAGAAAGGGATAGAGTTGGTCCTGCCTTTTGTGAACCCTTGCTGTCTGGACCTGATCCCCTAGTTGTCCCATACACGCCATATGATCTCTCTCAAGATGATGATCTGTCTGCTCCATAACCTTTCCTGGTACAGAGGTCAGGCTGACAGACCTGTAGTTCCCCGGATACTCCTTAAGACCCTTCTTGGAGATGGGAGTCACATTGTCAAGCCTCCAGTTCTCTGGGACCTCTCCAGTTGACCAGGACTGTGAACAGATGATGGAAAGTAGCTTGGCAATCACCTCTGCCATTTCCCTCAGCACCTCTTTTTTTTTTTTCTTTCCTTTCTGTGATAGGTCAAGGGGACATTGCTTGTCCCCAGCATCCCTATCAATCTCTGCAGGTCTGCTTGCATGAGAAACTGCCTTTGCAGTTCAGGGCTGCTGTGTAGCAAACAGCAAAAGCTCAACCCAAGAAATGCCAATAACCTCATGTGAATGTTGGGAATCCTGAGCCTTCCTTAGAGGTTTAATCCAGAGGTGGATCAGAAGATGTTGTTTTTTTTTTTCAGAAAAGACAGGCTTAATCATTAAGTCTTTGGGCCAGAGCATCCCCCTGTCCTCACCCCAAGGGAAGGTGAAAGGCATGCCATGAAGTCACCCTGATGGGACCATTTCTTTGGTGGGCCCATAGCCAAGTGCATGGCTTTGCAGAGTTCTGGCATCTCAAGGGCCTGGGAATGCTGTAGGATGATGGCAGGTGTGGGATGGCTGCTTCCAGAACAGGGTAGGTTTGCACACTGAGGAGGGGCTTGGGCTCCTGCCTAGCCAGGCTTCTGTTACACACATCTCCATCAGGAGAACCAGAAGTCACCATGACTCTACGTGGATAGAGCCATTTAACTAATAGCAAATACCATTGAACGTTTTATGTGGGTGACTTTATGTAACAGAGTTAACACTCGCAGTTGATAGTGTGTGTATTATAAGTGCCTCTTTCAATAGGATTTACTGAATTCTACTGTGAAGTGTCACAGGACAACATTAAGTTATTTTTTAGCTCTCTTGTCTCTACTTCGAACGAATTCTGGTGTTTAGTGTTTGCTAGATAGGCAGTATAATAAGTTTCAGGATTAGGCTGCATTGGGTGTGTAAGCTAATATTGGAGCCTTTTAGCTCTTCCTCCTAAGCTGCCAAGTGGTGGAAGATACAGCTCAGATGAGAGAAAACAATTTAAACTTTCTCAGTGAACCAGTTTTGAGAAGAGTTTTTTCTTAAATGCAGAGCTTCATGCTGGAGCAGTGTGATTAAAAGCCTATGGGGATTTGAGCTTTGGGATGGTTTTAAGAAGATCAAGGGACTGAATGCAATTTTCCTGCAAATGATAATTAAAGAAACAGCATCCTCATTAACATAATACAGTAAATGATAAGAAGAATTGGACAGATGCCTAATCTTGAAATGCTTCTTAATTTACAAGTACACGTTTTAAAAAGAAAGCTATTGAGGTCTGTTCTTCCTGTCAGCCCCTCTGAATCACCAAAACTACTTTTTGCATAACTTTTCTGTGTTTTTCTTCTTTAAGACAATAAGTTATATATTCCAGTACCCCATCCATACAAAGTCTGTTACACTTCTATGTGTAATAGAGACAGATAGAAGAGAGGAATCCGTGGTACTTTAGGATTTCTAAGATTGGATGCCTACCAGATAAAATTACACATCTGAGCAGAGTTTCTCAATTGGAGTCACATGTAGCTCTAAAGAAGTCCAAAGGCAGCTATCACAATATGAAACACTGATTATTCTTTTCGTTTTTTTGAGGTCACCGCTCTGAGTTGCGTATGTGTGGTGCCATGGAGACATGTATTTCAGAGCCCTACCAAGGAGTTAAATTTTTAAGTAGATATTCTGAATTGTTAAAACTGGGAAGGCTTTTTTTTTTTTTGCCCTTAACGCAATTGTGAATCAAATGTGGCAAGGAGTAATAGGTGTCATTTGAGTTAATGCTGTCATTTGTTACCTGCATTCTGTTCTTTTCCAATATAAGCTGCGATGGTGCTGTTCCTCTGCTTCAGTTTAAATATCATCTTAGTTCTATCCTTTTATCACCACATGTATTGGTTCCCAAAAGGCTTTAAACAAAACTTCATGTAGTCTCAGAATCGCGTTGCCACCTGCAAATGTGAGTGGCTCATCAGATCTCATTAGATGTCTGCACTGCTAAATGAGGGCCAGGTATGTAGCAGGGGTGATGTGTTTGCACTGCTCAGTGCACCCGAGTGTACTCTGCTCAGGGTCTCTTCTGGGACCCATACAGTGCCCTGTAATACACAGCTATTACACTATGTGCATTTTTCCTTTTTGAAGCTTGTGAAATATGCTGAGCACGAGAGTGCTTTTTACAATGTGAAACTGAGGGTCTATGTTGTGGGCACATGGGGTCAGCAAGAAGTCGTGTTGAGAGTGCTAAAACTTGCTGGGGTGGTGAATGGATATCAGTGTTGGTGTGTGCATGTGGGAGCCAAACCTGATTTGGCCTTGTCCATGGTGCTGCTGAGACTGGTCCCTGGTGCAAGTGGTCCCCTGGACCATGCCGGGGCATTGCAAGTCTACCTAAAGAAGTCATATCTTAATTGGTAGCCCTCTTTGTCTTGTAATGCTAGACTGTACCTCACTGAAAGACTGTAGGGGGAATTGTGCTTTTAATAAGGTTAAGTATATAGAGGAGAAAATGCCTTTTTTTAGGAATGAAAAAGATTTCTCAGTGGGAGCTGATTTCTGAATTATTCCGCTTAAGACCCAATTCCAGGTGGGAGCTGACTGCAAATGGATGTTGGATTTCTCTAGCTGGGAGTAACCTTCCTGTTCTCAAATCCTAGAGCCTCTGTTCAGATGAGAGCTAGCAAGCACTACCGGGTGAAGGGGTTGTTGCTGCCAGAGCCAAGAGGTTGGCTGGTACACACACTTCCTTCCAAAGCAGTATTCTGCCTACTTTAAAGCTAACACGTTTTGATAAATGCAAATTCCTAGTGATAGGCAATAGAAAATCTTCAGCAGATGAATACACTGAGAACTGCACTCCAGAAAGGCAAGAGACCTTTCAACCCTCTGCTAGGTGGTCATTATTGGTGATAGTGTATACTTTGTTGCAGGCTGGGTTTCTGTTTGATGTCAAGAATTAAGAAACAAGGTGAATAATGTAATGCTTTAGAGTAAATATTGATATGTTCAGAAGGTGTTGTGGTGGGAAACTTGCTCTTTTTTGATCTCAAACTCTGAAGTCATTTGGAGTCAATGGCCCTCCTATTTGATTCTTCCGGTGCCTTAACACATCAAGCTGGAGCTGATCCCTTTGTATCCTGTTAATCTCTTATATATGCTGAAGTAGTAACTGTGGAGCTGGAGACTTCTGAGAGATAAAACGGAGCACTATTGATCTTGCTGATACAGACACTTCCACTCAGGGCTTTGAACTTGTGGTAGTTCTGGAGAAGGAATACACTGAGTGATGCAGAGTGGTCCCCCGTGAGGGTGGGTATTTTTGAAGAAATGTTGCATCTCATTTACCTTTATAGTAGTCACAAAAGAGTTACTAACACAAGCATCCCTCACTGTTAGCTGGTCTGAATACGGCTGGCATATCAGCTATGCCAAATCCAGCACTGTAGTCTGTAGGGCTCTGCAGACTTTCTTGGTATTCTCTTTGCCTACATCCTTGTTCTCCGTGTACTGTGCCTATGTGGTGCAGGATGGCAGGTGACCCTTTCTCATCCAATTCAAGGACTTTAGGATATGTTGGAACCTTGTGCTGGCATTGCATCTCATTCTCTTCAAGGCTGAGAACGATGTGGTCAGTGCAGCAGGGAGGTGTGCTGCCCCTCCAGCTGGGATGTGGTGGGAGTGTGCTCGCAGGTCTGGACACTTGGTTCTTCTCATTTTCATCTAGCCCACGTTGCTGGAGAGCTTACTATGGCTTGTGCATGCTGTTTTCCCCATGTTCAGGTTTTCCAGTAGTTTCTTATTTCGTGGCAGTGCTACTCTATTTTTCTTGCAGTCTTCTGCTATCCAATGATTTTATTTACTGCTTGATTTACATATATGTTATTTACATGTAAGTATTCTAATCTCTGCAGTCTGAGGTCAGTTAGTGGTGGGGGAAGGAAGCTAAAATGACTAATGCCGCTGCTCTCAAAGGCTAAACTAACACTTGACAAATGTATATAATTTATTTTTAATTATGAGGCTTGGAGGAGGGAGAATGACTCATAATTTTTGAACTGCATGACTTTTCAAAGTTAAATTTCTTCTAGTTGTAAAAGATCATTAAAGCAAATACAGGTAAATAAATTTGGGCCGGGTAATTTTTCCTGCTGATAATAAATGGGATCGTGATCTGGCATTTGCAGGTTTTATTTGTCCTAGCATTCAAATAATTCCTGTCAGATTTCATCTACTGACATTTGTGTTGGAGTTACTGATTTGTCTGTGTTCCTCTGCTGGGATCCATCGCTACAGTAGCTAAGAACCATTGAGGTTTTTTTTGAGATACTTTTCTTCCCAGAAAGGGGCTTTAATTTTTTTTTCTGCAGTGTCTTCATATTATACCACCAAGTACTGGGATACCATCCTTCAGAATGATTTTCTCTTTCAGAAGAGGAAAAAAATGGCCCCCCACAAACTTACCAGACTTAACTTGACTGCATATGCCTTCTTGTCTACTCAAATGGTATTCCCAGTGTAAATAGTTATGTATAAAGCTCTCTCTGAAGGAGAGAGCTAGGCTGCTTCATAAATGAATTTAACTTTTTTATTTTGAATAAAATCTCTGAAATACCCCCAAAGAATCTATTTGGATGTTAATGTATATTTTACCTATGTTGAGAATTTTCTGAACAGAGAACCTGTGTTTCCTGAAGTGTACATGTTGTTTTAGAATGTGTATTTCTCAGTTTTTATTCATAAGGGCAGTATAAATATTTGATGTATTTAGAGATCTGTGCCATTATAAATTAGAATAGAAAACATTGAACTGTGAACATTTCATGCTTCTAAAAGAAACCTGCATTATTCTATTTTTGCCGTGAATCCATGTTCCACTCATACTAAATTTCAAAGACTACTCTGCTAAACTTTCCTGGGCAATTGGCTTGGCATCTGTTAATTTAATTCCCATGTAAGACTAATAGGATATAAATTAGCACTCTGGGGACTGCTGGTAATGTTCAGTGAAGGTGAAACTGTGAAGGATATGAAAGGGATGGTGTTCCTAAAATTGCAGATGATGGAGGAGGTAGGTAAAGTTTTACAGGAAGGAGGGAGCAGGTGAAAGAGCTTGAGCTTTCGTCTCAAACCAGACTCTACTGAAAGTACAATGAATTTCTTTGCACCAAACTTACTTTCCTCTATCATTTAGTTGACAGAGAACAAACTTGCTGTGATGAGTGGAGAAAAAACAAGTGCTGGTTGTCACTGTGGCTGTGAATGTCCCAGCAGCTCCTCCCTGTCCTCTCCTGATCTGGTTGTGTCCTATCCTCTGGGGGCTTTTTCAGCCCAGGTTTCCAACAGCCTCGCAGCTTTCCAGCCAACTTCCTTTTTCTGTTTTCCTTTTATCTTTCAGCCTAAAAATTGCGGAAATACTTAGTGTTTTTTTGTCCTCTGAAAGAGTGACTGGGCTGCTTTTGACAACTATTGAGTCTTCTCAAACTCTGCCCTACTTGACACACTTCCTTCCTCATTTTTTTCCCCAGCTTTTTTTGTTTGGAAAAATGAATGTTCCCAATTATGCATTCCTCACTGTTGACATGTACCAACCTCTTTCCCTGCCTCCCCTCTCTGGCCAAGAAAGGAGAAAGTGCTTGTCTTCAACCTGAAAATTCTTCACACCTTCACTAAATACTGTGTATTCATTCCAGGACCATTCTTGGCTGGTTTGTCTCTCATTAACCCCCCCTGTGCCTCTTGCAGCATTTTTTTGTTACACTTCATTGCTTGAATCTCCAGAGACTGTCAACTGATAAAGGTAGATGTCAGTGACTATTGTGGATAATGGTCTAAAAACAAAACAAACTTCTTGCTGTGTAGTAAGATTAGTACTTCTCCAATAACAATGGGTCGGATTTAACTTTGCTTTTTCTAACTTTGCAGAAAATTACTAAGGAAAAGTTTTTAAGAAATTCTGGTTTTCTACCCCTTGATATAACTCTTTCCTGGGGATGCATATTCTCTTTTCAAAGACAAACAATTTAAGTGAACTTTATGGATTGATTTTTGTATTTTGGATTTGAATGACTTAAGCATTCCAACAGAATATTGGGCAACTACTTGGTGCTTCAGTATCTTCTCACACTCTCCACTGAGGCTGCACTAATGATTTACCATGTTGACATACCTGACTTGTATGGTGTTCAGTTAAGGATACCTGTTTTTGTTGCTTTGGAATGGCATGCTTTAATGTATAGTGCCTAAAGTGGGCTTTTAAAATGCAGAATAATGATGCAAAATGTGACCTTCCACTCTGAGAAGTGGGACTTCTTGAGAGGTTTAATGGCTCTTCCTATCTTGTGTGTTGCAGGATTGATCATGGGATATCTTGCCAGAATTAGTCCTTTCCTTTAAATCCTCTGAAAGTTTTATGTGGATGCCATTTCTCCTTACCATCATCTTGTATTCATCAGTGAAAAAAAGCGTTCCTCACATCTTACAGTTGCTGTTTCAGAGACTTTTTTTTCTCTAAATATATGAATTTGCCGGAGGCTTCAAAGGCATCTTGAATTGATTGGGAACCCAGTCTTCTTCAAATATGTACGAGTTGCATAATGATGTGGTCTCAGTGGATTTGAGGCTATTGGATCTTCATTGTTTTATCGTATTGGGAACATGGTCTGTTCCCTGAGGACTATAAAATCCTCAAGGAATTTTATTTTCTTCTTGTAAATGTTCCTAAAGGAATTTGGATTTTGTCCTAGGCTGCTGGCTTCTAGCAAAGCAAATGGCATTTGAAGTAATTATTACTGTTGCAATATCCTTTAAGCTGGACTAAACTGTGTCCTTGGAGTACAGATTTTTTTAGCTACCGGAGATGCAAAAACTGCTGTGACCATTTGATCAGCTGAAGGAGTTGCACTAATTCTAGGGGAAAAAATCTGGCCCGCCGTATGACATATACCTTTATGGCAGAAGAGTGAGGCTCAAGTTCTTTGCCTTTGTGGGGAGAGCTTAAAGTTGTAACAGTTTCTTTTAACTGGAGAAGGTGATTGGTTTCTCTTGCCAGTGGTTTCCATTCTCTGGGCCTTGCTGCTTAGTGTGCAAGCCCAGTTCTATCCATTGTCAGTAATGGAGGAGATCATCTCACCTCTGTGAGGGCAATTAAATGTATGGATATTGTCACCGGTCAGAGTAAGGTGGAAGGTTTATGCAGCCTTGTGTTGTTGCAGTGATAAAATAGCTGCACTGTGAAATAGATTCAGATTGTAAGAGGAGACAGTTGAGCAGTCAGCTTTCCACATATTTGGCAGAACTCAGCCCTCTGCTTCATGGTAACTTTTCTATTCCGAGAGCTCCTTAGGAGCGTTGCTCTGCTGAGTGGCTGGAGAGAACTGTCTGAGATATGTGGAAAAGTGAATATGAAAACATCTCTGATTACGTGCAATATGTAATCCTCTTATTAAAATATCAGCAGTAAGCGGAGCCTTGATTTGTGTATGCTACGGTCCCTTTAACAGTTAGGAGATGCTGTTAGCATGGTGACTAATGCATCCTTTCCTGGCTATGTGAAGGCATTGAATTTGCACAGCTTTAGCTCTTTATTCTTGCTTCTAACTGATCATTTAGTAGGCTGCTGCTGGCATGGCTGGGCTCTGCAGATTGCAGGAGGGTGCCTAGAATGACACACACCATTACAAAAGTGCTGGCCCTGCCTGCAGGGAATTGTGCTGAAATGAATTAAAAATATCTGACTCGCAAGGCTGATAAAACTGAACCACTCTCACTGGAGAGCTGTTAGTGTCAGTGTCTTTGGGCATGATGATATGCCACAGTGGGTGTAATGAGTAAAATGAAATCTATTACCAGTGTTACAGGTCCATCTTAGCTAATTTAACTTAATTATGTAAGAATCCTTGGCAGATTCAACTGTGTCTTAAAATGGTACTTATCACTTTGTTTCATTAAATTATGTAAGAAAGCATCAGTACAGTATGACTGCAAGCATGGTTTAAAGCTAAGTAGAAATATAGAAGGAAAGGCATGAACTTGGGACTAGAGAAAACAGACTAAGGAGAACAATTAGGAGAGAAAACTGGTAGGAAACGAGGAGATGGGTAGACAGTGAGGGTTTGGAGGGCTGAAGAGGAAGTAAAATCCTGGAACCCAAGAGAAGCTTTCAAAGAAGTAGTGGAAATGGTCCATAGTATGTTAGAAATAGATACTGCTCAACACAGGCTTTACCTCAGCGGTGTGTTTTGTAGACTCAGAAGAGAGCTGGAAGGTATCTCAAGACGTCTTTTATACTTCTCTTCCCCAGGGCAGGATCATGTGCATGCTTTAAAATGTTGCTGACCCATTTTCATGTGCACTGAGGAGAATGCGTGGCACTCATTAATTGCATGGGTACTCATTTGGACTGGCTCTGCTCAGGCATCTGGAAAAATTTAATTGATACTAAGCATGGCTGGAGGCTGAATCTAGTTGCTAGAACAGACCCTTCAATTCATGTAACTTTGTAAGTAGCCACGTGTGTGCATTAGATACCAGTAACAGGAACAGGAAACCAGTCCTTCAGGAGAATATCTGTGCTGCTAGATATAAATGAACTGTGATTGTTTTGTTTTGTTTGACTTTTTTTTTATGAAGGATGTCTTAGTTTTAGCATCCACAGAAGTGGCAATGTACCATGTGGTTCATTGATGTCTGAAAATTCTGGTTCTCACCAGAGGTCTGTTACTGGTGATTCATGACCTTTTGCCAGGACAGCGCCTGCTTCTATTTCACTACTTGCCCTGTGTTTGAGTTATTGGTCCTTAAAGCTGGAGCTAGAGCAAAAAGTCCCATGCTTGTAAATGAGAGTGCTTATGCGAAGTTACCAGTATTTATAAAGCTTTTCTTATATACAGCATATGCTATCATGTCTAAATAAGAATGTCAGCAAAAAGAAGGGAAGGAGGAATAAGCTCTGAGCTGACTGACTTTGAGGAACTTTTTTGAGTATTAGGATCTCCAGTTCTCCCTCCTTTCTAATACAAGCAATGGAGCTTTCTCTATAACTCACAGTTGGCAAATCCAAAGTGATTCTGAGAAAGTGAATCCCTTTCACATACTGCTTCCACCATGAAGTGACATCTACCAAAAGTCAGAACAATTAAAAAAAAAACCAATGCTAATTCTGAAGTCTTGAAGCCTGTATAATTATGCTAATGAACACAAAATCATCAGCACAAATAATGAAGCTTCGTTTCCACTGGGTTTTCCTCATGATTAGTTCACTTTTAAACTGGGTTATACTAAACCTTCCTTCATCAGAAGCCTCATGCAGGAGGGCTGTAATAGCTGGAGAAACAGTCACAGCTGCACCCTGTTAGGCAACAGGCTGTCACCATGAGAGAAAAACTTTGAAGAGATGAATTCCTTGGTGCCTCATAACTTCTTATTTCAGTTGCAGCTTTCCCTTCATTAAGGAAGAACTCTTTCCCATGGAGGCTTTCTGTTGTCATATGAAATTAAAGCTTACTTTACGGCCTTCTCTCAGTCTTTCCTTATAGAGCTCTCTTCTCCCTGCTTATCAACTTCCACAGAACTTGTGAGAACTCAGTTTTTTCCTGTAAAGTTTATTGAAATTGGCCAAGGAGTTACGAAGGGAGGCGTGGCACATACATGCTCCAGTTATTTAGGATATGCTCGTGTGTGCTATTACTTTACATACTTCTGAGAGCTCATTCCATTTTTAATAGCTAGATCTGTGGTGGGTGAGTGTTTAATCCTCATGTATCTTCTGCATCATTCTTAAATTGTCCTCTGAAGTATTGTGTTCATATTGTGATCAGAGTCAGAGACAAGATGGGCCTTGCCTTATTTGAGAGGACAACTGCTATGAAAAATACTTACAACTTTCTTTATAGGAAGATGATCAAAGTATGAAATATCAGTGATGAGCATCTGAGTATGGTAAATGGTGAGCAGAAAGTTAGTCCTTGTTGGCGGCTTCCTCAGAAAAGCTAGAGATGAACGTGCATGGACAAACAGGAACGTTTCTGAACCTCATGTTGTCTGAAGCCATCTTTTGTGACAGTTTTCCAACTCCAGGAGAACACTCATCTCTAGGGCGCCAATCTAGTAGACCCTACAAACAGCCAACTAGTTTACATTTAAAAGATCCTGTTTTACTATTTGATGCTAAAACAAAAAATATTAGACAGTTGGGCTTTTTATTCCTGAGAGTTGTTATTCTGTAGTGGGAATTATATGTACTGATATCAGAGGAAAACCAGTTCTGGTGGTAATCTTAGCTTGTTGCGCTGTGGTAGACAATTGTGCTATTTGGGTGCCGTCACATTAGACAAAAGATGATTAAGCATGCAAGCTAAGATTATTTCTGAAGCAAGTCAGTGCTGATGGTTTTCCAGATGTTGTGATTACAAAAACCCTTTAGATTGTGAAAAGTGACATAGGTGAGACACAAGTTTTTACCAGGTGAATAAAGCCTTTTAGTTTTTACTTCTAGTGCTGTTGCTGCTTCTTGTGTGTTTCTTGGGGTCATAGCGGTTTTGTTTGATTTCGTACTTACATGATTCTTTGGGATATATTCCTTTCTGGTTTTGTTAACCAAAAGCAAAGAGTTTTTTAGGGTTTTTCTGTGTTATCGTTGCACAAACTTATGAGGATTGTTGGTATTTGTCACCAGTTTCCCTCTGGGAAATCCTGGAGGTAAATTGGGCATCCTCTCCTTTGCCAGCTTGGTGATCTTTGTACAAGACTGGAGCTCAGGATAAGTCAGCAGGTAGAAGAGAATTGTTTTCTTCAAAACTGTACTGACAAATATGTGGTATGTATATCCATGCTTACAAGGAGATTCCTAGCTAGAGCAATCAAGTGTTTATTCTGAGTAAAATAAGGTGCCTAAAACAGTTCTTTTCCTTGCTAGGAGGGAGAAATCAAATGCCCAAGGCAGATTTTTAGCTGCTAAAATGATCAGCAAGCAAACCCTAGTAAAAGACTGTAGCAAATCCTATTTGCGTAATTCATAAAACAATTTTGTAAAGTAAAAGCACAACAATAAATTGTATTAGCATACCTTAGAAACTGGACTCCGGTTCACCTTTATTTCAACAAGTTTAGGTGTTGAATCTCAGATGAAGTATGTATCAGTGGAGGCATACTGTTTGCTTTTTGTTGTTCTTCAGCCATAAATGGCTCATAATAACTTGCATTCAGTTAAAAGCAGCCCATCTGTTACAGTTCTTGTTTTCTTATCCATCATTTAAATGGTAAACATTAAACCATAAATACTTCAACAATGTTCTCCCCTTCAACAAAGAAAATGTGATTAACTGTTCACCTTATGAAAGCAGTGCAAAGTGCACATGTACAGGAGTGACATCATGAGCAGCTGCTTTATGCAAAATAATTTCCAATAAACTGCCAAAAAATTCTCATTGCACATTTACCTGCTTTTCAAGCTTACCTTCTTTCAGATCAGAGGAAAAGTAGCCAATTACACCCTGTGAATTTTTCAAACAAATGTTTGATTTTACTTGTCCCCATGTACCTTATCTCTGTTTAGTGGGTATGAAATCTATAATTTAAGCTGCAACATATAATGTAGCACCACCACCGGAGTGATGTCATGAGATATTGTTTCTTGTCTACCAAGACAACATGATCAGAACAATGAATAACACTTTTTAAAAAAGCTTTTGCCTGGAAAGCAACAGGAGATGCGCCCAGAAAGTGTTTCTAGGCACAAATTGCTGATAGGTAGTCATTGTTGCAGTTGTTTGCATCAAATTTAAGTTCCCCTTTGTTTCTGCTGTCACTCTGTATTTTTTTAATCTTTCTGAACCTCAGGTTTTCCTTTTTCAGAAACATCTCAACAGCCATTTATTTCGGGTTTCAAGTATTGCTGCCATGACAAACATACTATTTCTTGCAGATTTTTCTGGTGTAGCCGAGATGAATGGAGAAAGAAACAGTAGAATTTCTGCAAACAGCCACAGTGCTATGATGAACTGTGGGTTTGTCTGTGTTAAGAGAAGAAGAGCAGTGCCAGGCCGTTGGGAGCTGGTCAAAGATAAATGTACCAGCTGGCTTTCTCCCACTGACTTTTCAAGCTTGTTTTGGGAGTTCAGGGCATCCAGTTAGGTGGTTTTCTTGCAGTCACATGTTTCAGTTGTACCTTGGAAAGTGGCCGCATCCTTGGGAAGCTCCCTAGGCATGTTTGATTTTATAAGGATGGATGTAGGCTGAGAGTTCCTCAAGCAACCTGAGCTACTAGTGCTGACAGCTGATGGAGAAGACAGCGGCTCTCCTACAGTGGATCACAATCATGATCTCTCTCAAAGATGCTCTCCCACAGGTTGAAGTAGTGATGTTGGTGAAGATGGGCAGCAATATGGTGGAATGGCTTCTCTGCCCCACTTACCTAGTGTCCTTAAGAAAGCTATAGGCTGGAATGAGGCTTCCCCTCAGCCTTCCCTCCTCTGGGCTGAATGAACCATGGGACCTCAGCCACTCTCCATGTACCTTGTGCACACTAAACCCTTCCCCATCTTCATAGCCCTCCTTAGGTTGCTCTTTAATAGCTTTATGTCCTTCTCATTTTGGGGCACCCAAACCTACACCCAGTGTTCAAGGTGACACTGCACAGCGCAGAGCAGGACGATCACTTCCCTCAACTGGCTAGCAGTGCTTTATTTCCCTCAGTCTCTTTTTTCATCTCCACCTCTTTTTTCCCCCCAGATTTTCTCATGACTGTCCCCTTCCCAGTCTGAACTCTAATTGAGCTCAGAGGGCCCCTGCCTGTCTCAGTACCATCCACAGTGGAGTTTGTCAGAGTTGTCCTATCACACCAGCAGCAAAAGACCTTGGTTCCTTGGGACTGATAGCTCCCAGAGAAAGTGTTGGCTTATCATCCCTGCCCAAAACAGCTGCAGGAAGCAGGGTTTTCAATCTTTCTTTCCCAATGCTGGTGTAGTTAGGTGAGATTAATTTTCCTTCTAAAACTGGAAAACACTCTTTGCTGTATAGGAGAAGGAATCAAAGGGTTATTAAATGATGGCAGCCGGGCAAAATGCTATTTGGTTATTGTGTTTGTGCAGATAAGTTGCATAAGTGACAGGTAACAGCTCTGCTCGTCTCCGTGGGGGCTGGTCAGAGCAGTAGGGGAGAGGTGAGGTGGCTGCCTGGGTACCTCAGGTTGATGCTTTGGTGGTATTTTCTGAGCTGTAGCAGCAGGGTTTTCCTGCCAGCACAGTGGGATCTGCAAGCAGCAGCTTCCTAGCTTGATTCTGGGAACAGCACCAAACTCCACAGCACACAGCAAGCTGGTTTTGTGCTTGGTCGGAAGTAGGCTGATATGATGCAGTCCTCCAAGCACCTGACAGAGACAAAATCTGTGCAAGAAAGATGTTTCCCTTGTGAGGTTCAGAGCCTGGGATGACTTTACTGCCAGCATGCTCAGTGAGTCTGCAGCTCAGCTACTGCCTTTGGTGAAATTGCGGGAGAAGGAAGATCACTGCCATTCACCAGCAGCACCCTGAGCCAGCTCATCCTTCTAGCTATTTCTGTCTGCACTTCTCTGTAGCATCCTCCTCCTTGTGCCTGTCTACCTGCCAAGCATTCAGAACAGACATGGCCGAGGCAGCCTCCTCATTTCTCTCCAGCCTGAAGGATAAATAACTGGATTGCTTTTTAAAAATTCTTTCCCTGCATCAAGAATTTACAGTGGGGAAGCCAGAGAAATGCTTTCAGGAGCAGACAGCCAGGTGGATAGAGCCCTGCTCCTTCTTAGCCCCTAGGGAGATCTCTCTTTGGAGGTGATGTTTTCCTAGAGTGAGATATGGTCTTGGGTAACAACAATGTACCCAGAGTTTGTGAGGGAGAAAACCTGGATCTAACTTGCTTGCAAAGGCACGCGGAGCAGAAAGCTGGATGCTTGGGTGAGTTCATGTAGCTGGCTTGTAGAGTGCAGCGCACTGTTCTCTTCTTTGTTACAAACTGAGTTTTTTATGTATAAGACAACAGTATCAAAAATCCTAACATCTATATAGTATCTATGTGCTATATATTGTTTGTGTACTCTGGGGTTTTGTGTAGTTTGGACAGTGAAGTAGACCACTCTGAGTTTAATATAACTACAGCTATGGTTTGTTGCTTTGTTCCAACTGGGAATCTCACTGTTCACCTCTGAAGTTGTGCAAATGTGCAGACTCACAGAACTTACATGTTGCCTTTGAGTCTCTGTTACAACGCTGGTTTGAGCCAGTGAATTTCACTGAGAGTGAGAACTGGAATTAAAGCATATCCTCTCCCACTCCCCACCATTCAGGTATGACTTCAGAGGCAGTGAAGCAAGGGTTATGTGTATGTTTATAACATACTGCTTCTGATCCTTAAAATACAAGCTATAGGTGTAGTGAGATCTTCTTTTAAATGATCAAGTTCTAGAGACAAAAAATCTCTATTTTTAAATAACAAAATTGTGTTTCAGTGTGCAGCTGTCAGGACTTCTCACATTTTTTCCTATCTTCTACTGGTTGAAACTGTCATTGTATCGTTTGAAATAAAACTATAGGATTCAGGCATCCTATATTGATATTTGTTTGTCAAATCTGTGATTTATGTAGGGATTCCTATGGAAATACCTACACTGGAAGCTCTTTTGATGAGAAAGGTACTCCACATACTGTTTCTTTCAGTATTTGTTGCATAGAGTTATTTTACAACTATTGATCTGCAAAATTTAACTTTAAAACATTAATAGTTTTTAACACTTCCACAACAGTGTAAGAGTATTTGTAGTTGGCTCCTGCCCCAGTGGAGCATATGGGCTCAGATGGCTTTTCTCTGCTGGTTGTGGTCTGGATGATGCTTCTGGCCAAAAGCTGAGTTTTCAGCTTTCTGGCGAGTTGCCTACAGGATGTTAAACCTGACAGACCCATGGAAGAGTGTGTTTTATCCTAGCAGTTCTATGTTTTCTGTCTTGAGATGAGTCAGGTAGATTTGAATAGATGCACATGAAGTTTTTTAATGTATAAGTAAACAAAGTTCTACCTTTCTTTGAATCTGTAAGTACAGATAGGTAGTTCTTATGGATCTTTATGAATTGATGAGAATGGCAGAAGGTAAGGAGTCATTTTGCTAAAACTAGCTCTAAAAGTAGAGCTAGTTATTCAGGCTTCTGCCAAGTCTAAGGTAGAGGTGCACAGCTCATCTCGCACATCTGCTCTGCAGGAGCTTCATCCCCTTTGGGTATGTGATGTCTATTCAGTTAAATAGCTTCATTCCCCAGCTCAGTCTCGTGTCCTGATCTCCCAGTCCAGTAGGCTGGATGCATGTTACATGTTTCTTGTGCTTGTCTTGTGAAGCAATCTAATTACCTCCCTCTGGGACAAAATCTGTGGTAGCTTAGAGGACACCTTACTGGAAGACTCAGGGGTGATACCAGAGCAGGTCTGGATTCCCACGGTCTTCAAGGTCCTCCAGTGGTACTCTAGTTGCAAGGGTTACCAAACATACTCAGATGCCTATGCCTTGCTCTAGGACATGCAATGTGGCATTTACACAGTTAAAATAAATAAAAGTCAAAGTCAAATACTGCCCTGGTGAGCTATAACACAGACCTCACTATTGGGCAGTTTTGAATGGAGAGATAAAGCAGTTGCTATGTGGCAACTTATGGGCATGGATCTTGACATATGGATGTAGCTGTGTTAGGTCTGTGGGTGCTTTAGAACATGGAATGTGACCATGGCATCTGTTTTTGGAAGGGTGTTTATTGGTGAGGGAAGTACTTACCCATGAAGCTGAACTCGATGCGTTTCAGGCAGCTGACAGATGGAGTAGGTCTTACCTGGTGTGCCTTGCACAAGGTCACTCAGCAGGTGAGTGCCGAAGCTGGATGCAAAAGCCTGGCTCACGTTGTTCCCTAGGACGCACCATCTCTCCAGCATCCGTACAACCCCGCTTTGTGCTGTCCTCATTCTTGTGTGACTTGTGAAGTGCCTGGTAAAAAGCCAGATGCCTTTGTGCCTCCCAGTGGATCTAGCTGAGCAGTGCTTAGCACCATGGCTATGGGAGGATTTGAAATCAGCAGCATCTGTGGGATAAAAGAGGAAAACAGGGAGAACAGTTATGTTCCTAGATTTTGCAGAATAAAAACAACCACAGCTGAGATCCGGTTGTGCAGCCAGGTTGGCAGGTACCTGGTGTTGTCAGTGGTCACAGTGGCCCTAACCAATCCTTTACAAGCCACTAAACCATATGTTTGTGAACACAGCTACACCATGTTCCTTTTCATTCCAGTTCCTATGGAAACATGATGTAAGAATGTCTAAAATAGGTACAATGCTTTGAAACTATTATTTTGATCTTTCTTTTCCCCCAGATTTCTTTCATTACCTTGTTAGCTGAACTTCTAACACATTAAAAAGGTCACTGCCATCATCCATCGATGGTGTTCTAACCTGGGTACCAAGGTTTCTGCATCCTGGGACCTAATTCCCTTGTGGAAACTATCAGTACTCCCTTCCCCCAACCTCCCTCCCCATCAGTGGGTGGCAGGCTGCGGGTGTAAGCGTCAAACATATATATAACATGTACACACTAAACAAATCTTGGATCCAGCTCCACCTCTTACAAAGCAAATGAGAAATGTATGGCTGTTTACAGCAACAGGTGAAGGTACAAGCTTTTCCCCACTCCCATTGGGATCATGGCATAGTGTTGGCTGGGAGGAAGTGCTGGAGGTCACCTAGTCCAGCTGCCCATGGAAGCACCGCTATCCTCAGTGGTGGTGCAGGAGATGGTGGAGCACTGGATGGGGGCTTTGTATGAATCCCCTTTGCCTCCCAGGGAGATACAACACTGGAGGAGGCCATGGACTCTTAAAAATGAAATTTTTCTGCCCACAAGGATGGGCACCCTGGTAAATGAAAAGAGGACAGTGTCTTTTAAAGCATGTTCCCACAGTGTTCCTGTGGTTTCTTTCCTTGCACTTGTTGTAAAGCCACCATCTCTTTGAGCAGTCTCCTTGACCTAAGTAAAGTCTAGGATTTTTCAAAATAGCCAAGTCCTGTTTTCAAAAGGCTCCTTTGATGAGAGGGCCTTAGGAGAGTCAGTGCTAAATCCAGTAAAAGACTAAAAAGTCTTGTTTAAAACCAAGACCTAATTTTTACTCACTCCTGGGTTTCTGACATCTTGCAGTACCGTGCCCTAGAACCTAGCGTAAGGCACCTGGAGAACTGAATACTTGTCTGTGGCATATAAGGGGAAGTAGGGAGTTACTCAGAAAAGTGATTGAGGACTTTTTGGGTAGTACCAAAGCATGTTGCCCCTGCATTCTGAATATAGTTCTCTGCCTCTTTTGTCCCTTCCTGCTGCATCTCAAAGCTGGGATTGAATGAAAGGGAGTTTACATTGGAGCAGTATTTTTCCTGACTGCATGTCCTAGACAAAATGTATTACAAAGTATCATGGCTGTAGCTGATGCTACAGTTCAATATTAAACTATGTTTCATCCATTTGAGAAATAGGGATATCTGTTTGAATCTTATTCCTAATCATCAGGCCAGATTCTGCTCGGGGATGATTTTGTGTAGCCCGTGGAGAACAAACTGTAGTTGTACATGATAGAATCAGCGAATCACCAAGGTTAGAAAAGACCTATAAGATCATCCGGTCCAACCATCCACCTATCACCAATAGTTCTCACTAAACTGTGTCCCTCAACACAACGTCTAAACGTTCCTTGAACACCTGCAGGGATGGTGACTTCACTGCCTCCTGGGCAGCCCATTCCAGCGCCTGACCACTCTCTTAGAAAAGTAGTATTTCCTAACATACAGCCTGAATCTCCACTGGTGCCACTTGAGGCCATTCCCCCTTATCCTGTCACTAGTTACAAGAGAGAAGAGGCCATCCCCCAGCTCACTACAACCTCCCTTCAGGTAGTTATAGAGAGCGATAAGGTGTCTCCCCTGAGCCGCCTCTTCTCTAAACTGAACAAACCCAGCTCCCTCAGCTGCTCCTCATAAGCCCTGTGCTCCAGACCCCTCACCAGCTTCGTCGCCCTCCTCTGAACACACTCCAGGGCCTCAATGTCTTTCTTGCTGTGAGGGGCCCAAAACTGGACACAGTACTCGAGGTGCTGCCTCACCAGAGCTGAGTACAGAGGGACAATGACTTCCCTGCTCCTGCTAAAAACGCTATTTCTGATACAAGCCAGGATGCCATTGGCCTTCTTGGCCACCTGGGCACACTGCTGGCTCATGCTCAGCTGATCATCAACCAATACCCCCAGGCCTGTTTCCTCTACACAGTCTTCCAGCTACTCTGCCCCAAGCCTGTAGCGTTGCCTGGGGTTGTTGCGGCCAAAGTGCAGGACCCGGCACTTGGTCTTGTTGAACCTCATCCCGTTGGCTTCAGCCCAGCGATCCAGCCTGTGTGGATCTCTCTGTAGGGCCTCTCTTCCCCCAGGCAGATGGACACTTCCTGCCAGCTTGTTGTCATCTGCAAACTTACTGAGGGCGCTCTCAATGCCCTCATCCAGGACATCAGTAAAGATATTGAAGAGAGCAGGCCCCAGCACTGACGCCTTGGGATCACCACTCATGACTGGTCACCTGCTGGATTTAACTCCATTCACCACTGCTTTCTGGGCCTGGCCCTCCAGCCAGTTCTTTACCCAGCAAGAGTGTACCTGTCCAAGCCATGGGCTGCCAGCTTCTCCAGGAGAATACTGTGGGAGACAGTGTTGAAGGCTTTGCTGAAGTCCAGGTAGACCACATCAACAGCCGTTCTCTCATCCACTAGGTGGGTAACTAGATCATAGAAGGAGATCAGATTGGTCAAGCAGGACCTGCCCTTCACAAACCCGTGCTGGCTGGGCCTGCTCCCCCAGTTGTCCTGCACATACCATGTGATCTCACTCAGGACAATCTACTCCATAACCTTCCCTGGCACCAAGGTCAGGCTGACAGGCCTGTAGTTCCCCAGATCCTCCTTGCAACCTTTCTCATAGTTGGGGTCACATTGGCAAGTTTCCGGTCTTCTGGGACCTCTCCAGTTGACCAGAAATGCTGATAGATGATGGAAAGTAGCTTGGCTATCTCCTCCACCAGCTCCCTCAGCACTCTCGAATGGATCTCATCTGGCCCCATGGACTTGTGGCAGTCCAGATGGAACAGTAGGTCTCTGACCGTTTCCTCCTGAATCGTGGGGAGTTTATTCCACTCCCCATCCTAGACTTCCAGATCAGAGAGTAGAGCAGAGGATAACTGGCCTGACTTTTAAAGACACATATAAAGAAGGCTTTGAGAACCTCAGCCTTTTCCTTATCCTTAGTGGTCACATTCTCAGCCACATCCAGTAAAGAATGGAGATTCTCCTTAGCTCTCTTCTTGCTATAGTAAAAGAGTTTCTTGTTCCCTTTTACTCCAGTGGCCAAGTAGAGTTCAAGCTGGACTTTTGCCTAATTTTCTCCCTGCACATCCTAACAGCCTCTTTGTACTCTCCCTGGGTTGCCCATCCCTTCTTCAACAGGAGGTAGATTCTCTTTTTCTCCTGGAGCCTCAGGAAAAGCTCCCTGTTCATCCATGCCGGTCTCCTTTCCTGCCAGCTCATCTTGCGGCTCAGGGGGACAGCCTGCTCCTGCACCTTCAGGACTTCCTTCTTGAGGAGCGGCCAGCCTTCCTGGACCCCTTTACCCTCCAAGACCAAGACCGTGTTTCACCTTGCTGTGTGCTTAGTCTTTGCATGATGTTTTACATGTTTGTGGCAAGTATATGTGGTGTTGCCATTGTTTTATTTTGGTGTAACACAAAGGGCCAGTACAAGCCAGAATAAACCTTTCCACCAGACTGATTTCAGGGTTGCTGTCATAGTGAAGTTGAACCATTTGTTAGCAAAGCAGACAAATTCAGATGTAAATGCTGGTCCAAAAAGCATATTCTGGATCTTGGCATTTGCATTTCTTGTCTGCTAAGATTCTTCCTTGCTTGAATAACGGTTGTTGGCTTCAGAACTAAAATGAAATGCCAGCAGAGATCAAAATCACGAACTCTGGAGCAGCTGTAGATTGTAAAGAGTAATTGCTTTGTTCTAACATGGAAACGTAGGGGTGAAATTTTGCTTGTGAAGTCTCTTCTCTCTCTCAACTGCTTTGGAGCTGGGCCAATGTAGATGTAACCTTTATAACCTAATTGATAAGTTCATGCATACATGCAGTAAGTAGGTCATTCACATTTATCCTGAGTAGCCCAGAAATGAGTACAGAGAAACATTGCCTTTCATCCCTCCCATTGTAGCTGATCTCTGTACCTCTCTTCCTTGTTCATCTGTGCACTTTTATACTGAAAAAAGACCAGCAAGATACCTGCTAATATTCATAAATAACTAAGAAATGAAATTAACAGTTACAAGAGCCGTTGAGTAAGGAACAGTTAGGTAATAGCTAATTCAGATCATAGCCAAGTAGTTAAGTTGTAAATTGTCCTCTTAAGATCTTTTATCTTGAAAGTAATGGCCTTATGAGAAATGTACAGGTGGTTCAATGAAGGAAAATCACAGTATATTAAGTATTTTTTTAAAGGTAATATTTGCACAAGTACAGTGTTATAGAGTCTCTATACTGAAATGTTTCAACACTGCGACACGTTATTGTACTTTACAACTCTCTGAAAGGAGGTTGTGGTGAGCTGGAGGTAGCGCTCTTCTGCTGGGTAACAGCTGTAGGATGAGAGGGAAAGGCCTCCAGTTGCACCAGTGGAGATTCAGGTTGGATACTAGGAAAAACTTCTCAGAAAGAATGATGAGGTACTGGAAAAGGCTGCCCAGGGAAGTGGTGGTGTCACCATGCCTGGAGGTGTTCAAGAAACATGTAGATGTGGTACTTAGGGACATAGTTTAGAGGGCAGTATTGATTGTAAGTAGACAGCTGGGCTAGATGATCTTAGAGGTCTTTTCCCACCTTAATGATTTCATGATTTTGTAGCCTCCCAGTCCTGAGTATTGCATCAAGTTTTCTGAGCCCCCAGTGCTGTCAGACGTGCTGAAAATGATGTGAACCACAAAGATGCTCTGTCAGACTTCTAAATGAGATGTACTGTCCTTCAGGTTCCCACAGGAATTCTCACTGAAATTGGTCACTGCTTATGATCTACAAATACAAAAATCAATTGGAATTCAACGGTAGTGCTAGATTGAGGGGCAGCACAAGCTCTAGTGAGGACAGAAGTGAACTAGTGAACTGAAAATACCAATTACCTATCCAAACAAGCAGGCCTGAAAATATGCAATCAGTAGTACAGTACTGTCCAAGTTAAAGCCTGTGGTGCAGTGCTCCTTAATACCAGAGCAATACTGACTCCTTGACTGAATGTAGCCTGGTGCAGGGAGCATAGCCTGACACCGGAGAATGGCATCATTGTTTTGACCCATTTCAGAGAGGCGAAGCAGCTACCTCACCAATTTTACGTTGCAGGCTGCTCTCCTGCATGAGGGCCCTGGCCATGCTACCACAATGGCTCCGTGAGGGGTCATGACAGTCCTCTCACCACAGAGAGCATCCACCCACACCTTAGCCTGCAGAAATTTTCCTCCTGCACCTCACACCCATCCCTGTGATTGATCTTAGCCAGGTAGTCAGTCAACAGAGATAAAAAGGAAAAAGAAAAAAAAAAACAAGTGCGAGCAGAGCTGCAACTGTGATGTGTGGGGCTGAAACTGGAAAGATGCACGCACCTTCCAAACACTGAGCCACTGACTCAGAAATGTGGTGCTGTTAAGTCATGTTAGGTACAGTGGGCAAGCAAAGGGACAGCAGCCAATACAGATTTTGTTGTCAGAATTAATTTTTGCTGATTTTGCTTAATCAAATATTTATATGCCTTCAAGGATTAGCACTTCTGTATTGAATTCATCTGTTCTTGAATAGAATCAGAGTTGGGTAGATTATTATTTTAACTTTGATTCTACACTTTCTCAGCTAAAACATGATACATTTTGTCTCAGAAAATGCTTTTGCACAGGCCTGATATGTGTGTATGTGCATGAATTCTCCCCTTTCCTTACCACAACGAATCTCTGTTTTCATAGGTGCCCTGGCAGTTTACTTTTTAGCATACCATTGTGTTTGAAATTCCAGATTTTTTGAAGTGAATGTAGAGTGTAGCATCTCTTCAACCATAAAAGGAGTTTTTTAGGAGAGGAGAAGGTTAAGGTGTGTAAGAGAAAGGAAGCTTTGCAAGTAAACAGAGCGCTAAACCATGCATTGGTGCTTTCCTTGTTCTGTTGTCTGTTTGGTGACCTGGGGTAAAGGTGATTCTTCCACCTGATTTTGCATTTTCACCACGTTTTTTTTATCTTATCCTACTGTAAACTCTCCAAGACTGTCTGTTCATTACTATGTGTTTGTATTAAACCTACTGCACTCGATTGTCTACCTGAAAATGAGAATGTATTTTGAGATGACCAAGAACAAAGGAGAAGATATGTGTCTCAAGAAGTTAATCACAGTAAGCAATCAATATGAGAAAATAATATTATTTCAGTTTGGATATTAGGAAAAATTTCTTCTCAGAAAGAGTAGTAATGCATTGGAACAGGCTGCCCAGGGAGGTGATGGAGTCACCATCCCTGGAGATATTCAAGAAACTTGGAGATGTGGTACTGAGGGACATGGTAGTGGTCATGGTGGTAATGGGCTGATGGTTGGACTTGATGATCTTAGCAGATCATGATGATCATAGCAGAGCTGCCCTGTCTAGGCTTTGCCACCTCCAGCAGTTCTGTGTCCCCATGGCTGAGCTGTCCCAGTCCCCATCCCTGCCTTCTGGCATGGGACAGCTGGGAATGAAGCAGGGCCACGGCATCTCTTCAAGAAACCTCCCCCATCCCTCTTCTCTGTTCGGTGATTAAAAGAGGGAAATAAGGACTGCATCCACAATAAAGAGGTTATAAAGGACTATGGTGAGAGTTTTACTTTTTTATTTTTTTACTCTCTGCCTCGGGAAGGGGTATATCAGATTTATTTATTTTTGATTGCACTAGGTTGTTTCAGAGCCCCGCAGACATTACTGTTAGTGTTGTTATTAAATTCTTGCATGTGAAGAGAAGCCATGGTAGAGCCCAGTTGATAACAGTATTTTGCTCAAATCAGATCTCATTAACTTCCTCAAATCCAGTTGATAAATTAAGGCCCAAACTACCTTTAGCTCCGAGACAACTGGCAGTAGAACAAAAAGTAATGGCCTCAGGTTGTGCCAGGGGAGGTTCAGGTTGGATATTAGGAAGAAAAATTTCTTCTCAGGAGTGGTGAGGCACTGGAACAGGCTGTCCAGGGAGGTGGTGGAGTCACTGTCCCTGTAGGTGTTCAGGCAAAGGGGAGATGTGGCACTGAGGGACATGCTGTAGAGCAATCACAGGCATGGCTTGATGGTTGAACTCTACCTTAGTGGTCTTTCCAACCTTAATGATTCTATGATAAGTGCCAATCTACCTCTGAGTATGACTACACTGAGTACTTCAAAGAGTTAATTCCTCTGGCCTTTTTCATTATAGGGCAGGTTGAAAGCAGGGGGGAACATGAGCAAATCTTTGCTGTTTTGTTGGCATGCACTTTTGGATGAAACTGCTGTAACATTTGTTGTGATATCTGCAAATTCCTTTTTTTTTTTTTTAAGTAAATTTAATCCCTTTGAGTATGTTGTGCACTTTATAGCTCTTAAATAATGCTTAGGCTCCAAGTTCTGTCATTGTTTATGAAAACTAAGTTGTCTTCATTTGTAAAATGATGAGAATCTAAGCTCACTGGCTCTCATTACAGTCAAAGGGATGTCCTTGCTTTAGATGCCAGTTGGAAGAGGATCAGCTCTCTGCCTCTGGGATATGTACCTTTAAATTGTCTTGCATCCTACTTCATTAATTAATGCATTCAGCGCTAAGCTGTGACATTTTCATTTTCTAACTGTTTATTAATTCCAACACTGAATAATTAAAAAGGAAAAAAAAAGCACAAGGAAAATGTACCTCTGAATTACAGCACAGAAGCTGTGTATGCCAGAAGGTATGCAGAGTGTAGGATTGCATGCATAAACCAAGAGTTGTGCTAAAGCCAACATAATCCAGAAGTTGTACTCCCAATTATACATGTGCAGTGCTTTTAAATGAGCACTGCAATACCCTCAGAGTGCTTCTTTGTGACTTTTAACTATAGAACTTGGTGTAGAGTTGCAGGCTGACATAGCAAAGCAGCATCATTAACCTCCTTTCCACTGTTAGAAGTGATAAATGCAGGCCGGAGTGTTCTTTGAATATAGTTGTTTAAAATAGCGTCTCCATAGATAAAGCACATAGTGGCATCCTACCATATTTCTGCAGCAAATTTAAGTGACAAAGGAAATGGGGGGGGGGGGGGAGGGGGAAGGGATACATTTTTTAGGAGCTGTGAGAAACCAAACAGAAATTGGTGAGGTAGCTGCCAAGAGCTGTAGGTCTTTGGGAGAACAGTAAGTGTTTTAATCTGGCTTCTTCCCTAGTGTTTCTCTAAAAATGCAAAAACACAGCAATGTGTTTTAGTCTTTTGTTTTTCTGTGTAGAACCTTATCATTTCTCCCTAGGTTTCCAGAAAAACAAGCTTTGGAAACTTTGATAGAGGAATCAGATAAATCTGTGCAGGTTTTCATCTGCCTTGTATTGAAATGACACAATGTGCTATGGCAAAAACACTGGGTAAAATTAAGAGTACACGGCCCCCAGGAAGTATTAAGATTTAATAGCAAGACTGAAACCCGATGTGCTGTTCCTAGCCCCACTGAGCTTTGCAGCATGGCATTTGGATGCTCTTGTAAGTGTGCTTCAAAATGAGCCTGTGCTTGGTTACGCAAATTATCCTTGTACTGAGCAACTACAATGTGCTACAAAATTAAAGCTGGGAGGAAAAATAACCACCATGGGATAATATGCAATAAATCCACTGAAGCTGCTGGCTCTGGTGAGGTAACGTCTTGTCCCTATATGGGTGGAACGTTTCTCTACGGGATTGTTGAGGCTGTGCTCAGAAGCATCCAGCTCGTTGAGCCACAGTGGGAAGAGCAGGGATGTTGAGCTGCTATCAGCTTTTCCCAGTAGGATTACCCTGCTGGGAAATGGGGTAAGCTGGTGTGGCGGGCTGAAGAGCTCAGCTGCAGCAGCCCTTTGTAATTGCTATCCCCTCCTGATTTCTGTGCTGAATGCACAAAAATGCTTCTTGCAGACAGATCTGAGAACAAAATACTTGTCACCAGAACAAAACTCGGCAAGCTAAGCCCCACTTTGTGACTAGTTCTTCTGCCTTGTTCCTTGGGAGCACTATTTGATATCAAGTCTCTCATCCACTGTTACGGTGCCAAAGCCTGACGCTGGGAGTGAGCGCATCTGTTTCAATTGGCGATGTTTAATTTTTCATGATGTGTGCAGCTTTGTGCCTCCCCAGGTAGGAGGCTCCGATGCTAATGAGCAAGGAAGTGTTGTCTGGCTCCCCAGGACACATGTGCACTCTGCCTGTCGTCTGTTAGCCACATGAGCTGGCAGTGCTTGTGCATCTTTCATGGAGTAACCTTTACCTACTACTTCTGTTGGGAGAAAACATCTCTTGGTTTCTCTTCTGGCCCCACAACTTCCACAGGAGGCCATTTCTGCATGAAGATTGGGCTGGTGGAGGAGCCTGGAGTCCTGCCAAAGGTGGGTAAGCATTGTGCCCCAGAGCTGGCGAGAACAAAAGGCACAGGCTAGGGCTGCTTCTGCCCTGCACATTCTCCTTAGGGGCCAGGATTTTTGTCCTCACAATATTAGTGTTAGTATTGTATTAGTATTAGTACTGTATTCACTACAAACCTACTGCAAAACCATCTCATATCTTCCATGATGTATTCCATGATGTATTTAACATTTTGGTTTTCCTTTTTTTTTTTGGTACACAGTTTAACATGATTGTCATGTAAGATCTATTTTCTCTGACCACGTTGGGTGGAAAAGAATGATAAGACTTATTGTATGTACTTCTTGAGAGCTTATATCAAGGCAATTGCATAGCACAGCAGTTGTTACATCTTATTAAGTCAGTTATATGGTATACTCTCGGCATTGCTTATAGGGGGGTCATTTTGAATGCATACTTCCTGTTTGCATAATTTCCCAAGCTGTTGTTTAGCCTCGCTGTTCATTTTTGTACCAAATTCTGCTTTTTCTCTTTGATCTTGTATTGTTTGTCAGGCGGACTTTCAGCAGCAGTGTTTCTTAGCCTGCTGCACACAGAGAGCAGAGCATTAAAAAAAGAAAATGTAAGCAGAGGAATTAAAACTATCAAGTTGTGATTTTTTTAAGTTGTGCTGAAGAGATCTGGCTGAAATATATTACTAGAGCAGAATCTCCCCTGCAAGAAAACAGAAGGAAAACTTGAATATAGGTAGACTATACCCTTCGGTACTATCTCCTCAAAAAACAGAGAAGGCTGCCGTGCAGCTAGGACCTGCTCAGACTCCTCTGGGGTCTTCCTCTGTAGGAAATTCCTCTTTCAGAGGAGGGAGTTCCATGAATGGGCTGCCCAGGGAGGTGGTTGAGTCACCGCCCCTGGAGGTGTTCAAGAAACATTTAGATATATCGTTGAGAGACATGGTTTAGTGGGGTTATTGGTGGTAGGTGGATGGTTGGACTAGGTGATCTTATAGGTCTTTTCCAACCTAGCTAATTCTATGATTCTATGAATGCCCTGTTTCTGCCAGGACTGTTTGAGTGGAGCTTGCTTTGCAGGGTGTGCAGCCACTTGCTCCTGTGAGCTTGTTTGATGCCAGAGTAGGAGTGGATCCTGCGTCCTCAGAGGTTCCCTTTGACCTTGGTGCCTGTGGGGCATAGGTTTCCCTTTGGGGGACTGCTGACTCATCGTACCCCACCTTTCCTCTGTTTCATAGCAGACAGATAATAGAGCAGATACCATGAAAACATGAGCCAGCAGTGTGCCCTTAAGGCCAAGAGGGCCAATGGTATCCTGGGGTGCATTAAGAAGAGCGTGGCCAGCAGGTCAAGGGAGGTGATCCTTCCCGTCTGCTCTGGTGAGACCACATGTGGAGTACTGTACCCAGTTCTGGGTTCTTCAGTTCGAGAAAGAGAGGGAACTTCTAGAGAGAGTCCAATGGAGGGCCACAGAGATGATCGGGGCCTGGAGCATCCCCCTTATGAGGAAAGGCTGAGAAACCTGAGGCTGTTCAGCCTGGGCAAGAGAAGCCTGAGAGGGAATCTTATCAATGCTTATAAGTATCTAAAGGGTGGGTGTCGAGAGGATGGGGCCAGGCTCTTTTCAGCAGTGCTCAGCACAAGGACAAGGGGCAATGGGCACAAGCAGGAACACAGGATGTTCCATCTGAACACAAGGAAGAACTTTACTGTGAGGGAGACAGAGCACTGGAACAGGCTGCCCAGAGAGGTGGTGGAGTCTCCTCTGGAGAAACTTAAAACTTGCCTGGATGCTTTCCTGTGTAACCTGTTGTAGGGAAATTACTTTAACAGAGGGATTGGAAATCAATGAGCTCCACTTGCCACAGGAAATCAACGGTGATTTGCCAGCCCTCAGGTCTGACTTTGGGTCAGCTGGGTTCCTGCTCCTTGTGTTTTGGCTATAAAGACCTTTACCCAACAAAGATATTTAATTTCTATGTTAGATTGGTCCTATCCTTTCCATGTTTTCTATACTCAAACTACAGGCTAAAAAGGTTGTTTTCTAATAAGCATGCCTTCAGCTTTTTCAACTTTCAGCTCAGCCAGGAACTGAGGCAGTGTTTTTGTAGGAGTATACTTTATAATTGAGATGTATCGCACGCACTGGGTACTTCAGCAGAGCTAGGGAGCCTGTGCACTAGGGAAACACTTCCAGTAGGAACCCTGAGTTGGATGGGCTTTTGTTTCCTATAGCTGAGGGATATTTGTGTGTCACTGATAGGTTCTGTCTGCTCACACAATGAAGTTCTGGGATTAATATCTGCATTTAATTTCCAAAGAGATTTACAGAATCAGTACTACTGTGAATAGGGAAGCAGATGGGTAAACAAGGATTAATTGGTTTGGGAGAGTGGAACTCCTTGCTGTGGAGAAGAACAGGGTTCTGCAGTGGATGTCCTGGTGTCAGGCTAAAATTTAGGGAGCGTATAAACAGGAGGGGAAACGATTGTTTACAAGGGTGGATAGCGATAGGACAAGGGGGAATGGTTTTAAACTGAGACAGGGGAGATTTAGGTTAGATGTTAGGAGGAAGTTTTTCACGCAGAGGGTGGTGACGCACTGGAACAGGTTGCCCAAGGAGGCTGTGGATGCCCTGTCCCAGGAGGCATTCAAGGCTAGGCTGGATGTGGCTCTGGGCAGCCTGGTCTAGTGGTTGGCAACCCTGCACTCAGCAGGGGGTTGAAACTCGATGATCTTTGAGGTCCTTTTCAACCCAGGCCATTCTGTGATTCTGTGATAAAACATTGATCTCTGTTTCTGTAGTTCAGTGGATGAAACTGTATATCGCAAAAGAAAATCAGTTTGCATCTGTTCATGGTTGGGGTGTGCAATTAAGTTAAAAAAAAAACAAACACAAAACCAACCAAACAAAAAAAAACCCCAAAACCGAAACACGACTATTTACCAGAAGACACAGCTGTGCGTCTCTTTGTTGGTTACCATAATATTTTGTGCCCTAGTTTGTGGTCCTTTAGACCTGGGACCTTTTAGAGATACAGAAAATTACTTTCTAAAGTGCAAGAATGAGCAAACAGTGAAAAAAAGCCCAAACCTTAATCTCATATAGTATTTAGTTTAAAATAGCAAACCTCTAGGAACTGAGAACTTATAATAGTTTGCAGCCAATACTGACTTGTTAAAGATTTGTGATTTTAGAGTATCCTACTGCATAATGTAGTGACAAACAGAAATTTCAGTGCTATCTTGTAAGAATGCTGATTTTGGCATATCTGGGTTTTTTTCTAGGTAAGAATGGCCAAAAATTGAGGGTACTTTCATATGAATGCACAGTAAAGTAGTTAGGCCTACTTGCTTTTTAAAGCTGTTAATATTTCATGTCTCCTGCCAGCCCAGCTGGGAATCCTTAAAAGCACATCTTTACAGGAGCTGACCAAGAATTTTTTGGCATAGTTTTTTTTTTTTTCCTCTCAGAAAATGTTTATGGATCAAATGCAAAACTGTAAAGTTTAGATGAATTTTTCATTTTACAGAAAGTTTAAAAAAATTGTTTTGAATCTGAAACAGGGCACAACTGTGTTTTCAAAATAGAAGAACCTGATTTTCTTAATTTTTTAACTTCAAGGCAATAATTACACCAAAAATGAATATAAAAATAAAGCAAATATTTGGTGCTGTTTAACACATTTTATTCTCCCAAATACAGATGTTACCATTTGTTTTTCTTTCTATGGGAGATAAAAGGATTCAGTCCCCAGAATTAGAAATAACAAAGACTCAGTCCAATGGGACTCTGCTTTTGCCATTGGTTTTATATTGAAGACAGACTGGGAGTACTGTGAGGGGTAGCCTCATGAACCTCGTGACTATTATAACAAAGCATGAGATAATGACAAATGAATATGGGAGCATACAGATGGTACCTGGCGGTCCATGAAGGAGGCAGGGAGCCACGTCCAATTTGCTGTATTGGTTAAAATGGGTATATTGCATGTCAGTGTACCACATGTAGTGAATTGCCAATGGCTGGCTGCTGTGTATTCCTTCCCCAAATAAATCCTGGACACACTCTGCTAGTGACAGATAATGAGCTATGTACTTAAAATTAGCTATGCATTTCTATCTACTTTTAGAAGACTATGCCTCATTTCCTCCGTAATAAGCCTTTCTTCCCAGCTCCTTTTCTCCCCTCCTTGAAATGAAACAATCACTAATCCTTTTCATGGGTGTAAGCCCACCTGGGAACTGAGTATTTTCTGTTTTCCCTTGGTTTTGGCAGCATAATAAGCAGGAGGAGATGCTGTTTTGGTACGACCCTGTGTCAGACCCAGCGTTATGGGTATGTGCCCAGGCAGTAACGCATTCTTTCTACAGCATGGTTACTTGGTATGAGCAGAACTTGGACAAGACCTTCAAGATGATCAGGTCCAACCATCAGCCTGACCTGCTGAGTACCATCACTAAACCGCAGGGGACATGGAGGTGAAAGGGAAAGGAGCATCTGCCCTTGTAATTCTTGCTTTATCTACTGCATCAGGACAGCATGTTGTCTACCAGGGCACTGGTTTAGCATCTCTGTGATTATTGCTGCTGTACAGATGCTCCAGTTGGTCTGGATTCTGACAACTCACATAGAAAGCAACATTGATAAAGAAATGGGAGTTTCTTGGAAGATTAGAAAAAGAAAGGTAAGAATTTCAATTCAGCTTCTGTTGCACAATCCAGTTATTTTGTATCTGTTGCCGCCTAATACTGATTTTTAAAAAGTATTCAAAAAGGATTTGCAATGAAAATAAAATGTGCTTCAGATGCCTGTTCTCTTCTAGCAACCTAGCACTCTGAACCCTCTGAATAATTAAAGGTGGTGAGCTCCTGGGATTAAATGTTTGTAATGAAAGCAGTGATCTAGTCAAGCAGAGAGTGATCTGGAATTGACAAGATTTGCTATTATGTTTGCTAGACTTCTTTATTTCTTCTTTTATTTGCCTCTCTGATCTCTGTGTAGAAAATAAACTACAAGAGACAATTCAAGCCGCAAAATAGAAACTGTAAGATGCGTATTAGCTTTCTGCTAAAATGATCTACACAGAAGGTCTTCTAGCCTTACTTGGGAAAACCACACTACTTCTCCTTGACTTTGCATCCAGATGTGGAGTCCTCAGTACAGGAGAGACATGGACCTATTGGAGTGTGTCCAGAGGAGGGGCACAAAAATGATCTAAGGGATGGAACACCTCCCTACAAGGACAGGCTGAGAGCTGGGGCCGTTCAGCCTGGAGATGAGAAGGCTGCGGGGAGACGTGAGAGCAGCCTTTCAGTATCTGGAGGGCTGTAAGAAAGAAGGGGACAGACTCTTTAGCAGGGTGTGTTGTGATAGGACAAGGGGAAGTGGTTTCACATGAAAGGAGGGGAGATTGAGACTAGGTATAAAGAAGTTTTTTATTGTGAGAGTGGTGAGGCACTGGCACAGGTTGCCCAGAGAGGTGGTGGATGCCCCATCCCTGGAGACACTCAAGGTCAGGCTGCATGGGGCTCTGAGCACCTGATGGAGCTGTAGGTGTCCCTGTTCATTGCAGGGAGTTGGACTAGGTGGCCTTTAAGGGTCCCTTTCAACTCAAATGATTCTGATTCCACAGCTCTGAGGAAGAGAAAATACTTTTCATGATTATCTAAGACTAATAGAAAGATTTTTTGTTTTGATCAGTTTCTTTACCCCCAAAGATACTGGAAATGTCCTGCCTTTTCTCCATGCTTTAGGATCTTTTAGAGGTTTCAGATGTGAAGATTTAGGGTTTTTCTTTTTCTCCCTTAATTGAAAGCCTAGAAAGCTTGGATCCCTAAACAAAGCATATCTTTTCTTCCAGCTATTTATATGGTATCCTTACAAAAATAGATTTCAGCTGTATGGAAAGACAGTTTTAACTCATTTGATCAAAACAATTCCTTTTCCTCAAGTAGAGGTCACTGTCATGGTGTCATAATTTTTCTTGTTCCCCACTCATTAAGGATGTTTTTCAAGTAAACAGTGCAGGCAGGAATTGAATTTCAAGAAAAGGTGGCAGCCTATTCTTTGACTTCCTCTCTGTATGTTATAAAAAAGAAGTTGGATGTAAGAAATAACTGACTTTCTGCTGCAAACTATCTTTAACACAGTTGCTCTAAATATCTAAACCTTGTGGATGATGTCTTCTCTATTGAAACAAATTGCAAAACTCCCCTGGGGAGCAGACAAGTAGGCTTTCATCTAGTACTCTACAGCTTGATTTCTCCAGGCATGTCCTGCTTTTTGGCACTCCAGACACCACAAACTCTCCCAGCTGGTTTCTGACTACCACTTTGAGTTTTCCAGGCGGAGAAAACTTATTTTCATCCCACACTTGCCAGTTCTGGTTCTACCTTTTCTCAGTGAGCATCACCATGAACTGAGGTTGCTCACATGCTCCTTTTCCTTGTTCCCATCCTGTGTCCAGGGCTGGGAGCCCAGGATGAGCAGGGCTCACCCCATCTCCATCCCAACTCTACCCCTTCCAACTGCAGCTGCTCCAGCTCAAATCAGAAGCATCATAGGTGGCATGCAAGTTGTCATGGTTTTATGATTTTTGGTTATTGGTATTCCACATCATAACATCATGTAGTGTATGTACCTGGTTCTCAGAAGAGAAGGACTACTACATTCCCCAGGGGACTTTGCTCCCCTGTTACCGTTTTCCGGTCAGAGGGAAAGATAAAAACTTGCAGATCACGAGACCTGCACTCTCTTTCCACCCATCTCTCCTCTCGGCAGCATCTCGCTCCCCAGCCATCTTATCATCAGTATTAGAGTAAGGCCTACTTTAATTTTGGACACTCTCTCTCACTGTATTAGATTTATCAGCTTAAATTGTAATTATGTTGTATTATAGTGTGTTATTTTGCATTCCGATATCTTATTTAGTAAATTAGTTTGTTTCTCCTCAGATTGTTGCTGGTGTTTTGTTTTTAGGCCTATCTCCCTACCCTTTTTCCCTTTTCCCTTTCACGGGGCGTGGGTCTGTGGGTCCCCCGCCCTATTTGTCATGGAACTGGGCCGAACGCCCCTAAGCCATTGACACAAGTTTTGCAGGAGTCAACTGGTTATTGTTTGTCAATTTTGGATGCATTATGTCATATTTTATTCGACTATTCATCAGACAGGGTGTTGTAGTACCATTAACAACATTTGTATCTACTGTCTGCCATTTGGCTCGGTGGTAATGGAAATGCTGCAGTGACTTTGAACTGGGTAGCAAACAAACAACCATCCAACAAGTCCTCATATTAAAGGCCCTACAAATTTATCTGAGAAGAATCCTTGCAGGGAAATGGATTAGCTGCACATTCAGCAAAATGTGTAGAGCTTAGGTCACGGTAAGATTCCAATGCGTTCACATCAATCCTTCAGAACATAAGTTTCCAATACCACATATTCTCCCTAGCCTCACCTTTAGCAAACAAAAGCAGGAGGGAACAATTAGAGATGGAGCCTACATTTTCCCTAGAGAATCAGATTGCTCATTTTATTTGACCTGCTCACTTTGCACAGGTGTCAGTGTATTTTGTGTGTGTGCATGCGTAATCCATCACTTGCAGAGCCAGTCAGGCAGCTATTATCCCCTAGAAAAGGCAGAAGCTAAAATCTGCTGAAGATTTATGCCTTGGTCTGACTGACTACTGTCATGGTTAATATATGCATTCCCATGTACTATAAATATATATTTTATAAAGGACCTAGGAGGCAACTGTCATGTATATGATAGCAAAGTAGTTTTCATTACAGTTTCCTGGATTTGGATGGCCAGAACTTTCCAAAACATCTGCCTTTCTGGGTGAGATATCCCAGACATGGCTTGTGTCCAAAGACGACAGTCTAGTTTTAGAAGTTTTACAGATCACTGTAATAGTTTTGAGAGAAATGAAAGCGGAAAAGGAATTGGTTGTGTGTTGAGTAATTTTTGAAATACTTCCTCAGAGATGTGTGTATCATGAGAAACTTAAATTGATGGGCTGATTGTGCTCATTTATTCAGCTGGGGCTTCAGTGTGCTGCAGATCTTGAGGAAATGATATTAATGATCATTTGAAAAAACACCTGAGGTTTGTATACAGCACAAACCCCATGAGCCCTGATATGAATCTCCATATGTATCAAGTGTCCGTGTAAAGTCAGTCAGTTTTATAATCAGCCACCTGATCCAAGGTTGTCTCAGAAACCTTCCAGAGCTTTGCAGGGTCATGGCAAACAGATCCTCCTGAAGCAGCAGGAGCCCTCCTGTGTCTTCTTGGCTGGAGGAAATTGGTGTCCTCAGAATAAATGAACTCAGCGACATGCAGGGACCTTACAGCAGGGCCATTGAAGGCTGAGGCTCCTCCAGCACTTGGCGGGGTATTGCATTTCTGATTGTTTTCTGTAGAAAGGTGTGCTCAGCCCAGAGCAGAGCAGGCTGAGGGGAGGCCTCATGGCGGCTGCAGCTCCTCACAGGGAGCGCAGGGGCAGCACTGAGCTCTGCTCTCTGGGACAGCGACAGGGCCCGAGGGAACGGCATGGAGCTGTGTCAGGGGAGGGGCAAGTGGGGTTAGGGAAAGGGTCTGCACCAGAGGCTGGTGGGCATGGAACAGGCTGCCCAGGGCAGTGGGCACGGCCCCGAGCTCCAGGAATTCAGGGAGTGTTTGGACAGTGCTCTCAGACAAAGGGATTGGATTTCGCATGGTACTGTGAGAAGCCAGGGGTTGGACTCAATGATCCTTGTGGGTGTCTTCCAACTTGGGATATTCTATGATTCTGTGCTTATGTCAGGAGTACTGTTAAGGACACAGTTTTACCTCCTGAGACAGGCTGTAATCACAGAATGCCTTGTGTTGGAAGGAACCTTACAGCCCATCCAGTTCTAACCCCATGTCACGGGCTGGTTGCCACCCACCAGCTCAGGCTGCCCACGGCCCCATCCAACCTGGCCTTGAACGCTTCCTGGGATGAGGCATCCACAGCTTCGCTGGGCAGCCTTTGTCAGAGCCTCATCACCCTCTGAGTAAATAATTTCCTCCTGACATGAAAGGGATGTGCAGCAGTAGGGGCCAAACTGAACGCTGCTTTCCTGGGGAAAGTTACTCTAAAGTGGTTGCGGTTGCGTGGCGTGTGTGCTGTGGTATCCGTACCCCTGCCTGAAGAGCTGATCTGCAAAGGTCTGTTCTGGGACAAGTTTTCCTGCCACTTACTTAGCTGATTACCATTAGACTTGAGCCTGATGGATCAGGGCATTTCTGAAGCCACTACTGTAGGTGTGGTGGCTCATCCCCACCACAGCACGTCACACAGTAGGTCTGCCTTAGCCAGTCACCACAGTAGTAAGGAATAAGCTTATAAGTAATGACCTACTGCATCCCTTGGGAGATTCCAGAAGCAGCTCTTTAACATTTAGCCTGAAGATCTCCTAATCACACCTTGTGTGTTGTAAACCTGCCTTTCCTGTCTTCTGACACCTGGTGCACCAGTTCAATAGCAGTCTTTCTCCAGACCATTCATCATCAGGCAGCAAACTGCAGGAGCTGTATGGGACCTTCAGATTTGCTCCAGGAACAGTGGCTATAATGAGGGAGGTCACATCTGCTTCATTTCTCTCTTTGCATGGCCTGTGTACATGCTGCCTTTCTGTGCCAAGTGAGGGAATTTGCTATGGGAAAGCACCTCCGTGCAGCTGGCTATTAACACTACAGAGCTAAAGAGCACTTACTTTTTCCACTGATGCCAACAGTTGCACTGCTGAAAACTATAGAAGATGAAGCTCTAAAGACATCTTCTCAGAGTCATTTTCACATCATGCAACTCTCCTGCCTGTATGGGATGCTTGATACCAGCTCCAGTAGAATGTATCTTCTGCATCAGATATCCACTGTGTTTCTCTGAGGAAGCCTTGGGCAGAGGAAGAGGCATTGCTTGCTTTTGGTGAAGCCAAATAGGCTGAAGCAATCCACTTGGCTGCAGATTTGGGGTAAATTTGAAGCATCTAATGATGTTCATTTTTGGCAGCTAGCCAGAGGCTGATGCAGTTTTTGGGTGTGTAAACCAAGGGGACAGCAAGAATTGATGCTTTTTGCCTTTCTTGAAATGATTTATATCTTTGTTTTGAAAATAACATCAAAAATTGAAGAAGGTTCAGGAACGAGCCATAGAAATAATGGAAGAAAATACAGTGATAGGCATTAAGCACCTAAATATACTGAACAGATCTAAACAAAAGCATGAGAGGTGACTCAATCTCATATATAAACGTAGCCATAAAGGGAAAGTGATGGTAAAGGCCTAGAAAAGAAAAGGCTGTGAAGGATTAATAGTTGAAAGCTGATACCATTGAAATTCTAACTGAAAGTAAGTCACCACCTCTGCAGTTCAATAAGGGGGCTAATGAATGATATACAGAGGTCAGACCAGATAATTGTCTCATTCCTCTGGGTTTAAGTTCTGTGAATCCAAGATTTTATTGATGTATGTTCTGCAATTATCTCAAGGAAAAAATATGCACTAACTAGCAAACGCATTCCTGCAACTCTGAACCAATTTGAAAATGTTTTATACAATCCAGAAGGCAGTATCAGAAACTTAGAAGAGGCATTTCACTTCATTTTTTGTGGGGTAAAATTCTTCTGATTATCAATTATCTCCAAATTATTACTGTGCATAATTTGACAAGTATTCATGACTTCAAAAAGATATAAGAAAGTCTTTGGAAAATAATAAGGATGAAGAATCCATTAAAAACTAATGTTTCTGAAGTAAACAGTATTTTTATCATTTAGGAAATTAAATTATTTGTGCTTCCAGACTGATATAAATTAGGAGTAATTAAATGAAGCTCAACAAAGTGACATTTGTCAAATTGGATGCAAGTTCATATTGCAGCTCACTGACAAGGAACCTTGTAACATGTGCTCCTTGTGGGTTTTCTGGTTTCAGCTGTTTGTTAGAACTGCTTGAATAATTCATTGTTTATAAATTATCTGATAAAGTTGAGTCTTTTTCCTGTCAATGAAAAATTTGCAGACTGCTTCTGAATGCAGGAAATAACATAAGTAAAGTATTCCTGGCTCCTGGGTATTTGTAGAGTTCACTTGGATGATTTGCATTTTGGCACCCGTGGGCTGGTCGCAGTCATCTTCATTGTGTGTTACTGTCCCAGGTTAGCCAAGGAAGTAAAACCTTTCAAGGTGATGCAGGAGATGCACAGAGAGTGAAATTCCCTTCAGGGTGCAAGGGCTGGCTCTGTTTTAGTTGCTGTGCTCAGCTGGTCCCTGTTCTCCAAACCTGGAGCCCTCATCCTGCAGGACAAAGCATGTGGGGCCAGCCCTCTGCCCTCAGCATCTGAGCTCATCAGTGGGGGTCCCGTCATGGGAAAGCCAAATGCAAGAGCCCCATCATTAATGGCCTCCTTGTGTTCATGAGGAGTAACAGAAATTTGAGGAAGGGAAGAAAAGCCTATTCTGCCTGGCTCTGCTGTAAGCCTTTTCCATAAATGTTTTTCCTGAGGTGGAATTAGCAATGCTGGTGTAAAATATTGATGAAAATAGGTTTTTAGTTATAAACATTCCATACAATGAAGCACCATTTTTCCTATGTGCCTTTCATTAGCTTCTGTCAAGCTGTTCCTAGAGTAGCCTTGGTCTTCCAACTTCTGAATTTAATTACTGTGAACGCTGGAGATATTTAGCCCCATTCAAGGGAGGAAAAGGCCCAGAAACTTTCAGGAGCAGAGATAGCTTGTAAAGATTGCTACGTAGAGAAGTTTGTTAGCTGCTGTGTAGTAATTAAGCTTATTTCCATAGCAACATTATCAGTTCAGCTCTAGAATTTACAGATTTTTGTGTACCCAGTAATTAGAATTAATATCCTAATTTTAGCAGAGATATCACATTTGTATTTGGTGAGAGTCTTGTAACTAAGTACACTGATTGGAGAGTGCAATAATGTTCCATGTTCCTTTCTTTCTTTTGCTTGGATCCCTACAGACTGTTTAAGTAGCTTTAAGCAAACTGTTGCAGTCTATTTTCTCGGTACATTAGACTGCTTTTACCTTTTGGGGGAATAAATGCACACACACACACATGTATTTTACTTATAAATTAAAAGGAAAAGCTTGCCTTTCTGTATGCCACTCTTGGCAAAGCATAAAGGCAGAGCCAAGCTACAGCAATTCAGTGTACCCAGATAGTCCTAATTTGAATTGCCCCAGTTTCACACAGGGATGTGTGAAATTCTTTCCCTGCTGAGAGATTTGCAGTGGAGCCCAAAAGGGGTGGGTGCCCGGCTTGCTCACAGATCTTTCCGGCTGTGGGGCTGTGGGATTAGCATATGCAGGGACTGGAGTCCCCTGTCCCATCTAGGTCTCACCCTACACCTTCACCTCTTGGCTCAGTCTGCATTTCCAGCCCAGTCGCAAATGTCAGCCCATTCTGTGGCTGCTTTGGAGTCATGTGCAGGGACAGCTAGTGGGCTGATCCCTCCCAGGTTGGGCAAAATTCTCCTCTGTATCTTCTGTACCTAGCTTTCTGTCACCTCAACGCTTGTCAGGACTTCTGTCTCTGAGAACTTTGTCTGTTCTGTCCCCATGCGGCCACAAGCCTTAATTTTCTTAGAAGCCAGGCTAGAAAATTAGTCTTTGGTGTTTTGGCAAAAAAAATCCCCATGTCTAGGCAGAGTCTACAAAGACCCATTAGAACATCTACCTACTGCATCAACATGGTTTTGCTTTTCCTTTTAAATATTCTTTTCTTAATATTTTTTCCCTTCAGTTATCCTTAAAATAAGGATAAAGTTGGAAATACGGTGCTCAAGTGGCTTAGAAGGTTCACTATATGCAGTAGCTATATAATGGAAAATAGTATCCAAAGAATTGCTCCTCTTTCTAATGAGTTCTGAAGGTAAGAGAATGGTTAATGTATTCACAACAGACTTATACTCAGAGATTTGTAAATAATTTATGGTTTTCTGTGAGTGGGAAGCCAACTATGATAAAGCCTGGACCCAAATAGAAAATAATTTTCTATTGACAAAGAAATTTGGATTTTGCTGATGCAGCAACTCAGCTGTAATCCCCAGAACAGAGTTAAAAAATAAGATAGTATATCTACTGTAGAATATCTGGGGATTTATAATTTAGTATTTGTGGCATCCTGGGATTCTATCACAATTTGGCATCTACTTCCCCCTAAGGAAAATGAAACTCCTTGCAGTATGACCAGTGTGTTGCTAACTTGTATTTATCTGCGGAAATTCTATTGTAAATATAAATTAAAGGTAGTGGATAGACACTTTGTTGGCACATGAACACCTCCACCGATGATGGATTTGTGTCTAAATTGGCAGATAGTGACTATTCATAGGAAATACTAGTGAACTAGGCAGACAGTTTGCGTGTGAATCAGTGGCCTTTGGGAGTCTGCAGTACTGGTTTCTTTTGCCATGGCTTGAAATGACTGAATTAGTGTTAAAGTATGAAAAATTTTGTACAGGTGCTTTTTGTAAGATTGCAAGTAACAAGTACAACAACTGCTCAACAATAGGCAATGGCAGAGGGGACAACTTATCGACTGGAGACAATGGAATTGCTTTGTTCCCACCTGAGCTGGTTTTATAAAGGTGTGAAGAATGCACTGCTGTAACCAGGACCTACCCAAAGTCAGGGAAGTGATCACAGCCTTCTTAGCTACAAGGAAGCAGCATTGCTCATGGGTGATCTCACGGTGAGTGTAGGACAACTTGCAACCATATGGATGTCCTCAGCCTTCTCAGAGTTCCCCAAAGACAGATCTTCTTGCTAGAGAAGTAAATATGAGTTTTTTCCTTACTTTCCCTCATTATTATTCTCAGTTTTAGTAGGCAGTAGAGAGCTATTTTATTTTTTTATAGAATTATAGAACCTTTTGAGTTTGAAGGGACCTTTGAAGGTCATCTAGTCCAGCTCCCCTGCAATGAACAGCGACATCCACAGCTAGATCAGGTTGCTCAGAGCCTGTTCTAGCCTGACCTTGAATGTCTCCAAGGACAAGGCTTCCAACACCTCTCTGGGCAACCCATTCCAGTGTCTCACCGTCTTTTTTTTTATTGAACCTCATAAGATTCACCAGGTTCCACTGCTCAAGCTGTCTTGGTCTCTCTGAATGACATCCCATCCCTTGGGCATGTCTGTCGCAGCACACAAACTTGCTGAGGGTGCACTTGATCCCACTGTCAATGTCATTGATGAAGATGTTAAAGAGCATCTGTCCCAGCACTGACCCCTGAAGGACACCACTTGTCACTGATCTCCATCCGGACATTGATCTCCATCCGATCACTGCTCTGTGGGTATGATTTTGCATCAGTTCATCCATTTAACAGTCCACCCATCAAATCCATATCTTACCAATTTGGAGGGAAGGATGTTATAGGGGACCATGTCAAAGGCCTTATTGAAGTCCAGATAGATGACATCAGTGGCTCTTATGCACTTACGCCATCATGAAAAATGACAAGGTTGGTCAGGCAGGACCTGCCCTTGGTGAAGTCATGCTGGTTATCCCAGCATTATCACCTCCCTCTCTTCCATATGCCTTAGCATAGCGTTCAGGAGGCTGTTTTAGTTTGAGTCCTTTATTACAGTTCTTGGGTTTTGAGGACACTGATTGAATTGCTGCTGGAAAGTAAATCATAAGCTGGAAAGTAAGGTGTGACTTGGTATCACTTGACCCAAGAAGGAGGTCAGCATGGGGAACAAGGAGATCTCTTTCCACTGACCTAACATTTTGATGATGTTATCGTTTACTGGGGATATGGGAGAATAAGCAAATGAACCTATGGATTTGTTTGATCCTGTCTTCAGTGAAGAGTTGAGATCCATTGGAGGGGCCTATCACAGCCCATAAGTATAATTTGCAACCTTCAATTTCAAAAAGATTTTATGAACCATTTGTGGGCACTTTCTGATTTCCAACAAAAAGTAATTTTTATTTTAAAATTCCTGCTTTCCTAAGAGACTGTATCCAGAGATAGAGTTTTTCAAGCCCTGGTGGCCCTGGCAGCGTTACATAATTTGCTGAAATGAAAGAACAGCTGAATACGTGTGCGTGTATATATATAGGTAGATAGATATAGTTTCAGCTATTACAGAACAAGTGGGTCAAAATGCTGTTTTACCCATGAAACATGGTGCTTGTTTGCCTTTATGATTTAGATAAATAATGTTGGCTATATGTTGGTGATAATGATGAATTAGTGCTGACATTTAGGCACAAACTGGTGAGAATCTGATCTGTAGCATACAGAGTGAGGAGTCTTTATCATTTCTTCATTTGATTCTTACACCTCATGCATGAAGAAAATCATGGGAGAGTTTAAAAAGGCTGCAGTATATTGTGGGATTTATTGCAAGGGGCAATGCGAACTTGAAAGCCAGCGAAGTGCCCTGTCATATTCTATCTGATAAAGACTTTTCTGTGGCCTTCTGCTTCAATGGACAGTGCAAGCAGAGAAATACTTCTGACTTACTGGATAGCCCATAGTAGTAAATGTGAAAAGCAGGAGAAGCATTGTATTTTGTCTTTATTTTAGCCACCCCTTTTGAACTTTTTTCTTTAAATACCAGTTGAATATATGTCATCATAATCTGTGCATATAAATAGTGCAAAATCAAAGTCCTCCCCTAAGAAAGCTTCCCGTAAGTTCCCACATTCATGGGGAGTGTGGGGATTACTTTTACAAAAAATGTTTAATAGATTTTTTCCCACTCCCTCTGCATTGTGATCCAGTAAACTGAAGGAGTTAAATGTTTCTGTTAGATGGGAAGAGTGAAGTGTTAGGGTAAGTGAACGTATCCAGTGTGAAACTAAAGAACTGCCAGGAACTCTGAAAGCAATTCTTTGGTGATTTAGTGGAAAACCAGTGGCCGGCATTAACTTCTGATTACCTGTGCCAGAACAGGATGGGGAACCCCTGGATCAGAGCTCAAAATGAAGTGCATTTGGGAGGCTGCCACCGCAAAAGGAAGAGAAGCTCAGGAGATCCTGGAACCAGGAGCCATGGGTGCCTGTGAAAGCTTTGCCTTGGCTTTCTTTACCTTGGGGAAAGAAAGATCTGGGGTAAATATTTATTTTGAAAGGCTGGCCTCATTGCTGGGAGGGAAGGGACCACCAAAAGGGACAGAGTTTGCTTACACCGACATGCACAGTAAGTGGTGCATTGCTACACTGGTGACTCCTCCAAGACAAAATGGAGATAAATTTTTGTGTTTGTCCACTGCCCTTCACCCCATATGGTCTCTGAGCGTTCAATGTGAGGATGACCCACTTCAAACACTGCTGAAATCTGGGCACTGAGCACACATGTAGCGATGTGTGGGCGCAGCAGGTTGGGACTGCAAGTTCACTGATGTGAAACTTTGGGAAGCCTGTAGCTGGGCAGTGTATGGATAACTGCTGCCATTTGGTTATGGTCTGTTAATGAAATGGTTTCCAGACCAGAATGATACTCACTTGTTGTCATATAAATGACCACATGAGATGGCTGTTCAGATAACAGCTTGACTGGTTTAGGTTTGAAAGTCACAGCAAAATAGTTGGACTAAATGGTCAAAGAGAGAACTGAGGAAGAAGAAGACAAGGAAGTTTGTCTTCACCTAATAGAAAACAGCGTGTTCAATACTGGAAAGAAATGTTACAGGTTAGATTCTGGCTGTAACTGTGGCTATTCAAAGTAATTACACTTTAGTTATACAAAGAAGTAATGTGGAAGTAAAAGAACATTTCCAGACCAGTTATGCTGTAGTAAGACCTTCATTGCTATGAAATAGTTTTGTTAAACTTTTATGGAGAGCAGCAATACTTAGTAAATTTAAGTTAAACCATTTAGAGAAATTGAAGTGCTGACAAGCTAATACTGATCCTTCTAATTATTGAATGGATTAGCACGAAGGAAATAAATGATGCGTTTCTGGCTTTACAGTGGAAGATTGTTTTATGAGAATGACAATTTCTTGAATTGGGTTGTTTCTGTATGTTCAGGTATGATTTTCTTGCACCTGATATCAAGAATGATACATAGAAATGAGTACACATTAAGAAAGAATACTTTCTGTAAGCATTTTTCTTCTGTCTTTACTACTCATGCATTCAGTCATAGACTTTCTGGATTGCTTTATGCTTGTATTAACTGCACAGCTGGAACTTAACCTTTTGATAGAAGTTTGCTGTTTGATTCAATTAATATGTTTATTTTCTACTAATTCATGAAGACAAGTGCATTTACAGAAGTTTGAAAAAAAAATGTCTTTTCAGACTTACATCACTGTATTGCTTGGATTAATAGTGCACCCACATTCCAGAAATCCCATCTCTTCCAATAAAAATACATGAAGTCATGTTGACAATGTGTAGGTCTGCAAAAGTCAGAATTCTTAAACTAAGCTGTGTTTCACAGAAGAAGTTATGAAGTAGAGGTGATCTTTTTTTATAAGTTTTTTATTTTGTTCAGTTTGCAGTATATTTTTCTCTTTTGTTAGATGAGGTGGGTTTTGTAAAGGGCTGACCATGGTATCAGCATGAATAGCGTTCAAGGTGCCAAAGCAAGAAGATGGCTTTGGCAGTCAGACCGTGAAAGTCTCATGAATATCAGATGTTTTCAAACTTCAATCATGTGCTGAAAGAGGGAGGAGAAATGAAAATAGAATAATATTATCAGACATGCCATAAGATTCAGAGGACTCATATTGAATTATTTTGAAGACTGCACACTGATCAGTCCCAGTCCTATGTTTGGATGACTGGCACTTTGTTGCAACTAGCAGTAATAAGTGCTGAGCATAATGTATAACTTTCCTTTGTAATGGTGGAATCAATCACCCTGTGATTAACATGCCCACAGGCACATTTTTTGTCTTCTGCCATAGTACCTTTTCCAGTCAGAGGATGGATTACCAGATGAACTCTTGAGGAAAATAAAGGAGTATTCTCTGAAGGAAACTGTATGAAAGTCCATAGAAAATCATAATTTATCATGCGTCACTTGACATAAATCACAGAGAATTATCATCCTCATCTTGGAGAATCAATAGTTTTTGTTTTTTTTTTTTAAATATAAATGGAAATATTTAACTAAAAAAGAGACTCATTTGTCTAGTAAGTAGTACCTGTAACCAAGGTATGTAGTAACTTTGATTTATAAATGGATAGGAGAGATAAATCTGATCATACACTTTCATTTCTACTGTCAAAATCACGTTCCTCTTGGATATCAGGCACTTGCCTCTTCTCCCCCAGTGTCTTCAGAATGAATAGCTAGGAAGATACAGGAACAGTGTGTAGCAAAGAAATCCAATTGCAAATAATTAGATAAACACAGAAAAAGCTTTGTCTGCGTACTAGAATACAACTTTCTATTCATTAACTTTGCAGAACATCTTGAAGAAGCTGTCAGTTTACATCACTTCTTGTACTCTAAAAAGTGCACACGATACACAGTAATGTATAGGGTGCTTTAATTCTGTACTAGCAGAGATTTTATTGGTAATTAATCTAATATTGGTTTTTCTCTTACTGTCCTAAGAGAGTCTATAGAATAATTTCCACAGGCACTAGAGTTCCTAAAGGGTATGTTAATTTTTTCATCAAAACAGTTCTGAGAAACAGAAAAGTGTTATTTACTTATGTTCTCTGAGCATGCAGCAATTCAGGTGGCAGTGAGCCACAGATCCAAAGACTCTGGGGTGACCCAGACCCTCTGAGCAAAAAAATACTTTTTTTTCCACTTTGAAGACCCAGGAGTTCATGATGCCATATAAAGCGCTGTATCCACATTTGAGTGTTGCTCACAGTGTGTTCAGTTTCCATAGCTCTGGATAAGCCCAAATCTTATGCTAAGTTACAAGCAGCAGCTTGGACAATAAAATAAATAGAAAATGTTTGGTAAGGAAGTTCAAACACAATCTATATTGATGCTTGTGTAAGAAATCTGAACTGACATTTTAATGAATATTCTATAATATGGAGAAACTCCCTACTAGCCTAGGGTGAATTGTTTTGGTTTTTTGTTTGTTTGTTTCTCTGTTTTTCCATTTTTTCAAGAGTTCTGATGAACAGAGAGCAGGAGACTTCCCTTAGGAGGATCTTCAGCAGGCACCAAATAAGTAATCCTCTAAGTGACACAGCATGCTTGTGAGGTGCACCTTGCAGTTACTGGATAGCACACAGTATGATAGATGCCCCCAGAAATAACACACTCGTTACTGTGAAGTAGTATGTGATATCCAGTTTACACATAGCTCCACACCCTCTTCTTGCATTTACACTGGTGGGCTTCTAATTCATCCTTCAGAAGGAAATTTTTGTCTCCATTCCTTTTTGTCAGAGGACAAACGAAACAGGAGATCACAAAATAGAGATATTTTCTAAACTGCCGATCTTACTGTTCTTTTTTTCCTCCAACTGGCCTGGTTTTAGATGCTTCGCATTAGTCACTTTATAAGAAACAAGCAGCCCTACTAAAGTGGAAAGTAGGTCCCTGTTATAAACTGAATTCTTAATCTCATCCCTAATTTCCCACCAGGGAAGCCTAATCTTTCTGGAAGTCCATGTGCTGAACCTTAGTGGCAGATGAGGGATTTCTGGGATTATTAGGGAAAGAGACTTGGGTAAAATTATGGAAATACACCTACACTGTTAGTCAGAAAGCCTCACTTTGGGATCTTTGTGCTGGGCTATGCGTTTCATGTGAGCTTTGCTTCCTCTGTTTTAGGGTATATCCTCTGGGATGTGAATGTTTTGTGGGTAATAATAGGTCACCTGCAGAGACATAAAATAGACTCATCTCTTAAAATGGTGAAGGGGTGTGATTAATTAGATTTTTTCGTTTGAAAATTGGCTCTAAAGGTTTGTCCTACTTTCTGACACTCATCTTATGCAAATTATTTATAGCATTTCTATATGTTAATTAGAATTTGTATGTATTAGAGAATCATAGAATCTCCTGCACTGGAAGGGACCCACAAGGATTATTGAGTCCAACTCGTGACTACACACAGGACCAGGCAAAATCCAAACCCAGTACGTGAGAGCGCTGTCTAAATGCTCCCTGAGCTCTGGCAGCTCAGGGCCGTGCCCACTGCCCTGGGCAGCCTGTTCCATGCCCACCACCCTCTGGTGCAGACCCTTTCCCTAACCCCCACCTGCCCCTCCCCTGACACAGCTCCATGCCGTTCCCTCGGGCCCTGTCACTGTCCCAGAGAGCAGAGCTCAGCGCTGCCCTCCGCTCCCTGTGAGGAGCTGCAGCCGCCAGGAGGCCTCCCCTCAGTATCATTGTATTTTTTATTCTTCTTGACAATACATGTTCTGAGCAATGCAAAAAGGCTGATAACTTACTCACTTGTCTGTGCACTGAAGTTGGCAAGGACACGGAATTTCAGAATTGCTGGTAGCTATTGGAAGTGTTCAGATTCTTGTGGGAAACTGGTAGTTTTATTGATAAATTATGCCAGAGCTTCTGGTATGCGTGAAAAGGACATGGAAGTCATGAAGCCTGTTCCCTCATAGTTGTAGTTTCCTGAAATGCATCTTGTCTTATCACTTTTATTGCCTGGCTGCAGGTTTTCAACCATGATCCCATGTGGGGTCACATAAATAGATGATATCAGCTCATCAGCAACCACAGCAAATGTCTGTTATCTTCTGTGCCTCACTTGACCCTACAGAAGTTCATTTGGATAGTGGACATAGTACAGCAGGGCTGTTTAGTATAGCTGGTTGCAGTATAATCCTTGTATCTGCTTGGGGTATATGCTAGGTGTGTGGATGAAAAGCTGATTTGTTAGGATCACAGAATGGTAATTATTGGTTCACAGTCTACCTGCAGGCCAGTTATGAGAAGAATTCCTCAGGTGTCTGTGTGGAGACATGCCCTGTTTAATACTTATATCAGTGAGAGGAGAAGGAGATGTGATGTCCCTCGTCAAGTCAATGGATGACTAAAGATTGAGGGGAATCAAGTGATACACTGTGGAGAGCCAGGCTGTCATCCAGAGCAACCTAGGCAGGCTGAAGGAATGGGTCAAAAGGAACCTTGTGAAATTAAATGAAGACAAATGCTAAGTCCTGTGCTCATGGATTTATCTCCTGCAGCAGTACAAGCTGGGGAACAGCTGTGCAGAAAAGGTCCTAGGAGCTTTCTGAGCAGGGACCTGGGCAGGAGCCAGCAGTGGGCTTTGGCATCAAACATGGGCAGCAGCATCCCAGGCTCTATTAAGAAGAGCAGAGTCAGAAGGAAGGGATTGTCTCTTCTGCTCTGTAGTTTTTAGACTGCATTTATTCAGTGCATCCAGTTTAGGCCTTTCCATTGAAACAAAGTCATTGGTGAACTTGATGCTTGAGGGAATTTGTCAGAGGCCGCCAAGGAGGTGGAGGCTAAAGAATTTGCCTGTGAGGGGAGGCTGGGAGAGCACAGATAGCTTGGTGGGAAACTTGACAGCAGCCCCCAGTGCGTACTGGGTCATTGAGGAGACAGGTCTGTGCTCTTCATGACAATGGTACGTAGCAGAAGGATAGTACACAACGGGCATAAGATGAAACCAGAGAAACTCATACTGGTTATAAGGAGAACAGGAGACTGTCCCATGAGACAGTCAAGCTTGTGCAGGCTCATTATCCCTGGAGGTTTTCAGGACAACGCCATGAGCAACCTGGTCTGAGTTCAGTATTGAACCTGAGCTAAGAGACTTCTCAAGATCCCCTCCAGCCTCAATGGCTCAATGCTTCTCTGACAGTGGGCCTTAAATGGGTTCAAAAGATGCTGCAGGAGGAATCCTTGCAAAAACAGGGAAGGAGAAAATGTTTGCTTATATCTGCAGGAAAGGAAGATGGATTTTTTTCTCATTGCTCTTTGTTCTGTTTTTGGTAAGAAGTCATATTATAGATGAGGTTTTGCAAATTTAGGAGATGATTGCTTTCCAGTTCATCTAATTAATTTATATAACAATTCTTCCAGTCATTAGGCATAAATTGCAGTACTTTGCAAACAGAAGATCTGATTTATTGTCTGACCTGACTAGGAATGAAGCATTTTGACGGTATCTGGGCTAATTCCCTGCTGTGTAAGCATATGTAGTTTCTTTGAAGTGAATTTCACTACATGTAATTGTATTTTATTAAAAATGGGCCAAAAATGGCACTAGTGCAACAAATAGATTTTGTGCTCTTAAATTATTTAAATGTTCAGACAACTTCTTGCTGATGAGCAATTATAAGAAAATCTTTCCTCTGACACAAGAATTGTCTGGTACTGCTAAGAAAACCAAATGGTCTTCAGCCCCCAGAATGTTGGACTGTAAGGCTATCTATATAGCAGGTACAATACCCAAATTGATGCAAGATCCTTGATGCAACAACTCCACTGCTGTTAAAACACAAAACCTTTAAGAAGCCTTTTTCTGTCTACGTTCTAAAAATTGTGAAAATCAAGATCATATGCCAATTTTTGAGTGGCTCCACAGAGCAGGATAGAAATACTTTATGTGTTGTTCTCTTTAGGAGCTTGTCTGTTCTTACGCTTTCTTTGGATATTCCTTCCCACTTTGGTTACCCAACTAAAATACCTTCAGTGTAGTTTCAGTTCATAAAACCAAAAATGTTCGAATCTCAAGGCTGTCTGTGGAGGAGAAGACCGTGCAGCCTAAAAAGACAGTGGAAGTATTTTCCTACTCTTGAAAAGTGAAGCAATGAAAAGCTCATTTTTAGGGTCTGATTTTAACTTACTTGGAATGTAGATTGCTCTGTGGGTTGAGAAACTTGATCAGGCTTTTATGCACAAAAATAGCAGGTTGTTTCTGATTTTTGAGATTTACATGGCATATTCTAGAAGTTAAAATCTGACTTCCATATTGTTAACAATCCTGCTTTTTTTTTTTTAATCAGTCAGTTTCCTATACACCATTTACGTGTTCTTCACTGACGGTAATTTGAGTATCACAAGCAAAACATGTACATAACTTGTCCTTATATCTGCAAAAGTATTCATGTCACTGTCTCTAGCTAATCATAGCCAAGTCACATCTCGAGTGCGCAGGAGAGGAATAACACTCTGAATTACTGTCAAACCCTGTTTGCAGTTATAGCAGTTAGTTTAATTATTTAGATGTGCAGATTGCCAAGATTATACTAGTAAATTGGAAAATTCCCAAGGCACTGGAACTTGGTCACCTGTGGTGACATGCTGCTTGGACAGACCTTGCACTGTTTTGTCCCAGGCCAGGTGTTTTAGGGAGCAGTCTGTGGATGCGTAAATGTTGTTTGAAGAACCTGTAGTCGCAGAGTGCTTCCAATCCAAGCTCTGATCGTCATTTTCTGATTGATAGCCGGGCTTGTAGCATGGGTACATCAGATTCTGCAGATTAAACCTTTCAAAGATATCCAGCTAGCAATTTATAAGCACAGAATATGTTAAAAATGCATAGCAGATCTATATGATTTCATTGCAAATGCAATATTTATCTGTCTGTACTGCTCAAGGTAGTGAGAGTTTCCATGGCTCTCTTAACGAAAGGCACAGGCAAACTGATGTCCTTTTGATCACATGTTTGTCAGAGCCAGGCAATAACCAGATATTGCCAAGGAGTGAACTAATGATTAAGCAGTGTGGGCTGTCAGGCTCAGTGCTTGTGCTCACACCCTGGTCTGCTCCTGTTCAACGGAAGAGAAGCAGCCTTTATTCCTGGCAGCTGTGATGGTGTACCTCACTGCATTTCATGGCCAAGCAATTGAACATCAATCCCTGAAGTGTTTTGATTTCCTTCAGTAGAAATGAAGGCATAGTTCTTCAGATACAGATTAATCTCACTTGACTATAAACTGTCCAAAAAAAAGTTAGGTGCCCTCCTTTGAGTCCATCATCTAGACTGCTGTGATGTTTGAGGCACAGTGTGATGCATTGCCCTGTCTTAGAGACCCAGCTGAGACGTGGTTGAGTCACCCATGGAAGTGGCAAGTGGCTTCTGCTCTCTGTTCAGTATAGGGAGAGAGTTAAGGCAATTAGCTTGGACTAGACACCTAAGTTTTAGAATGCTAAAATTAGCTGGGGTAAATCCCTCTCACAGCTACTACATTTATCTTCATCTTCTCTTTTTTTTTTTCAGTTTTGTTTCTAATTCCATTTCTCCACTCATCCATTTTCCATGTCTTCTGCTGTTTTTCTCTCTATTCATTGTCCCACATGTAAATGTTATTTCATAGAATCATAGAATCATAGAATTAGCTAGGTTGGAAAAGACCTACAAGATCACCTAGTCCAACCGTCCACCTACCACCAACAACACCACTAAACCATGTCTCCCAACGCTATATCTAAACGTTTCTTGAACATCTCCAGGGACGGTGACTCAACCACCTCCCTGGGCAGCCCATGCCAGCGCCTGACCACTCTTTCAGAAAAGTAGTATTTCCTAATGTCCAGCCTAAATCTCCCCTGGCGCAACTTGAAGCCATTCCCCCTCGTCCTGTCACTAGTTACAAGAGAGAAGAGGCCGACCCCCAGCTCACTACAACCTCCCTTCAGGTAGTTATAGAGAGCGATGAGGTCTCCCCTGAGCCTCCTCTTCTCCAGACTGAACAATCCCAGCTCCCTCAGCCGCTCCTCATAAGGCCTGTGCTCCAGACCCCTCACCAGCTTCGTCGCCCTCCTCTGAACACGCTCCAGGGCCTCAATGTCTTTTTTGCAGTGAGCGGCCCAAAACTGGACACAGTACTCGAGGTGCGGCCTCACTAGGGCTGAGTACAGAGGGACAATGACTTCCCTGCTCCTGCTAACAACGCTATTTCTGATACAAGCCAGGATGCCATTGGCCTTCTTGGCCACCTGGGCACACTGCTGGCTCATGCTCAGCTGATCATCAACCAATACCCCCAGGCCTGTTTCCTCTACACAGTCTTCCAGCTACTCTGTCCCAAGCCTGTAGCATTGCCTGGGGTTGTTGCGGCCAAAGTGCAGGACCCGGCACTTGGTCTTGTTGAACCTCATCCCGTTGGCTTCAGCCCAGAGATCCAGCCTGTGTGGATCTCTCTGTAGGGCCTCTCTACCCCCAGGCAGATGGACACTTCCTGCCAGCTTGGTGTCGTCTGCAAACTTACTGAGGGTGCTCTCAATGCCCTCATCCAGGTCATCAATAAAGACACTGAAGGGGACAGGCCCCAGCACCGACCCCTGGGGAACACCACTCGTGACCGGTCGCCAGCTGGATTTAACTCCATTAACCACCACAATTTCCTTCAACTTAATCCTGATTCCTGATGTTGGAATGGCAAATGAGATTCTACAGTACTTCTGCTCCACTCTATTTGCTGAAACATTGATTTTCTTAAAGCATTTCTGAACTGAAAAAATCAATAACAATACACACACAGCAGAGGTGGTAATGTAAAGGCATCTTGCTAACCTGTAACAAGAGGGTTAACCTGTAAGGAGAGAATTGATATCCAGAGCTGAACATCATTCAGTGAAAGGGAAACCTCTGGTTTCTGACTGAGGGAAAGTGATGTTGGGAGCCTCTGCACCCTGTGTACACCCACCCATCCAGCCTAGACACAGTCCAAGAAGCTACAGGGAAAAAAGAAAATAAATATAAGGAAAATAAGGAATTGTCAGCCTTAAGATTTTTCAGGACATAAAGCATATTCAGGATTAGTCTTTTTAAATTAACACAAGTGTGAACTTCTTTTGAGATCAGAAGCTATTTGCAGACTTTTTCTGTGGAGGTAGATTTTTGTGCAAAGTCCCTATCTCCCCGCTGGGAGGGAAGGATAAGCAGGTATCCAGGGAAAGGCTTTCTGGGTTGTAAGGACTGTGTACTGGGGAGAAGGGCGATAAGTGTTGGGAGATTCCTCTGCCTGAGCACAGGCCAGCAACTGAGACAGGACCTGTGATGAGGTTTCTTTACAAAAATGAGGTCTCGCACCCATCTGCCCTGTGCGTTTGTGCATGCTCCCCTCAATATCTGAGCTTCTACCCCATCTCAGGCATCGTGTGGCCTCCAGCTGGACTGTTGCATGCAACAGGCCAGGCCACCGTGATTTCCCCACCACGGCTTTCAGTAGGGGTGGCTCAGCTCCTCATGGAGGAGCTTTTGAACCCTCGCAGATGGCATAGCAGGGCAGGGGGTTAAATGGAATCTGGCACCTGCCATGGCCAGGGTCTCAATGCAAAGGTAGGCACGCAGTATTTTTGATGAGCGAGTCTGCTACCAGTGTCAAAATACATCGTGAACCAGTAGCCAAACATTGCACAAATGAAGCCCTATATGATCCAAGCTTCAAGGCTGGAAATACTTAGCTGCAAAGATAAGTAATGCTTGCAGAAGTGCCTTAAAATTCTGTTTCCTAGTGCATGTAATGTGATTTTTTCCATCTGTTTGCTGTGTAGCTGAGGAATCCAAAAGCTTGCATATGGTAAGATTATAATCGCATTCATTTGTTTTTCAATTACTGGTGGTTATATTTTATTTCTGAGGTTGGGACAAGATCCAGTATTTTCAGCAATAATGTGGATAATACAGGTTACAATTTATTCTTCAAAATATGGGGCTGCTTATTTTTCCTATGTTTGACATTGTATAATCACAGATATTATAATTAGAGGTATTCTTTCTTTGTAGTGGAATGTGACTCGTGTAACAACATTCTTTAAATTGCAGTTTCTGTTTCTGTGAGAAATAAACATTTGGCAGTGTCCCATTGTGCCATTTAATTAACTTGAGTCGTGAAATAAGTGAGCTGGGAGACTGCTAAATATTCTTAAAGCCCAGAGCACGTGAATTGAACATGTGTCTGTGGCCCCATCCTGACATTAGGGCAAGAGTTTTTGAGGCTGGTTTAGAGCTGTTCTAAAATAGGAAGAAATCCAGGGAGGAATAGGCTGGTGATTTATGGTACAGGCAAACACCAGTTGCCTTCACCCAGCTCAGTGAGCCTGTCCAAGCCCAGCTGTGGCAGACTGGTGGTAGGAGCTAGATGATGCCTTTGCTGCTGGATTTCTCGTTCCATAAGGATGAATCATCAAAGGCTTCCAGTATCTGGAACTGAGAGAAAAACCTTTCCCATTTTTAAAGTTCCTCTCAAAATGGGGATTGAGAAGAGAGAAGCCAGTCTTGGGTTTCAATTTCTTTCTTGGGAAGAGTATTTTTATTTAATTACGGGCTAGAATTGTTTTATTACTTATGCAAAATCATGGAAGCATGTGGGGGCCATAATATAAACAAGCTGGATTTCACTTTGTTTGGCACCTGCAGTGCACTGTACTAATTCTCCCTATTGCTTTAGACCTTGAACACCTGAGAAAGTAAGTTTTAGAGGCTTGCCTTCTTGTAACATGTTCTGTTCACCAGTCTTGAATATGCTTTTTCTCCTGTATCTAAACCCAGAAACTTGGTATGGAGAAGCTAGTCAGCAGTGGGATGTATCAAAGAGGTATGGGTGAGCTCTATGTCATGTATGCTTCAAGGATAATGCTTGATGATGCTTTGCTTCAGAAAACATTAAATTATTAACCTCCGATATGCAGTTGTCCATGATGTACAATAGGATTCCCATTTGGACAGATAATCCAGCATTATTCTATTGAAAAATGGTCTGTAAATAGTGTAAAAATGGTAAAGCAAAGGATATCCTTTCATGCACATGCATACTTGGTATGAAATGTCTCAAATGAACTGATAGGGTGGAGGTGGGATGTAGCTGCTTTGTGTGGGGCTTTGCATCTCAATGTCATTTCTACATAGGTTTCATGAGCTGATATTGTGAAGTACTTTGTGAACTCCTCCATTCACATACACACTGCTACATCTTTTTCATCTTACCAGGGACAGAGCCTCAAGCCCAGTGACAGAGGGAGAAGCTTCCCCTAAAGGCTCAGTAACTTGAGGCTGAAGCAGATACAGCACTCCTGTAATACACCAGGAAGAGAAAGGGTAGTTGTTCTGGGAAGGAACTATTGTTGTTGGACCTCTTGATGGCACCGCTGGGAGCCTGACTCAGCCAGTTTTCTAAACAGCAGCATTTCTGGTAACGAAGACCCATGCTATTTGCTGAGATAACCCCATCGCCTGGTCGAGTGCCTTTGTCTTCCAGTCAGAGCCGCTCTTTTCGCCAACATGCTTCCTCTCCTCTAGCAAAGCCTGGTAGGCAATTTGTCCCCTCGGGAGGTCCACCACGGGGCCCCATATTGCTTCTCCTGCGTTGGTGTTGTTGTCTTAGCAACAGCAAGGAGTTTAGGCTAGGGGTGAGCTCTGATCTGCACAGTGCAGTGCAGAATTCACACAGTGATACAAATGTTTTATGATGATCATTTCCCTCCCTTCAGTGTATTGTCCTGCTTTTCTTCTAGCAGCTGAACCTCATTTTGTTATTTGTTGCCCATTAGGACTGCTTCTAGAAGGACTGACAAAACCATTACTGAAATTGTTCACTTAAAGTTATAGATGGTGCTCGAAGCACCTGCTGTTTTGTTGAAAGGTGCAGTTTGGTAGTTTTTGAGCCTTGCATTGACAGTGGGATGCTGTGCTGGTGACAGCAGCGTGTGGCAACGTAAGCACCGCTGCTCCTACCAAATGTGGTCATCAGCGTGGCATCAGAAATGAAAACCAACTGAGAAAATGTTGTCTTGTGGTAGAAAGTGCTCTGCTCACAATGAAGGACAAGTATGGGCTGAGAGCAGGACATTATTTCTGGTGGAGCTGACAGAACAGAGACATTAACTGCCTCTTTTGAAGACACAAGTCTCTGGGAGAAATAGGTCACACGTGCTTGTTTAGAGGAGTGGGAGAAATGAAGATGAGACCCAGCATAAATGCACAGGCAGTAGAACTACTTTAGAGCAGTTTCTGACTTCTTCATGACAAATTCCACTCTCAGTGTCCCACACCTTCCCCTGTACCTCCTAATTCAGGGCCTCCGCTTCCTCTTGTCCTTCAGCCTCAAGGCTGCGCTTTCTCCTCTCGGCTCTGCCATTAACAGCATTGTTCCTGCTTCCAGACGTGCTAGCTTAGGGATGGTTTGCCACAGCATGTGTTGGAAATTTGGGATAGCTCATTCAGTCCAGGGTCACCTGTGCTTCCTGTGAGCACAGTGCAGCTCATAGCCAGCCTGGCCAGCACAGATCAAGTGAAGCAAATTCAAAGCACTGCCATCGCACCTCACCAGTGAGATGGAAATAGCCAGTGGGGAGCCACAGTTTGGAGAAAATGTCTGTCTTTCCATACAGAAGAAGCAATATTTCTCCTGAGGGATTTCATCCTTCTGTTGATCAGCAGAGGTGATGCCTGTGATGTCTGATCAGCAGGAGGAGTTACATAGGGACAAAGAATAGTCAGAGAAGATTAAGTCTGCATGGTTTCCAGCTGCTAAAATCTCTTTTTAGCTGTTAATATCTTGACTGAACACACGTGAACCATGATTGTTTTTTGAGACATTAATAAATTGGCTGGATTTTGACCTTAGAAGGTTTAAAAAAATACCTGGAAGTCACATGCCATCCTCTGCAAACAGCAAGCTGCAGAGGCCAAGGATGTTAGAACTTCCAAGTGTCACACGGATGTCTCTTAGTGTGCGTTTTCCCTAGCCTGAGCCCCATTTCAGTTAATATTTTCTAGAAAGGTTTTGGCTGAAGAAAGCACTGCTGCAGAGGAATCCAGCTTTGGCAGCCCAAGTGCTGGCAGTGAGGGCAAGGTCAAAGCTGGGGGTTTGCTCATGCAGCAGGGTGCGCAGCAGTTGCATGACAGGAGGGAAAGCCAGGTAATTCCCCCAGTGTGTCCAGAGGTGCCCTCACCCTGTGTTTGGGCAGCGGACCAGGCTGGCAGCCCCTCACCTCTCAGGTTTATCCTGGGACTTGAGTCAGCTGAGCCCTGGGGTGCTGCTCACAGTAACCTCTGCTACAACAGAGCTGTTTCTCAGTGCTTTAGATTGCAAGAAGTGAATCATTTAAAATTGGCTGTTCAGCTGGTTTTCCTTCTGGGGCCTCAGTCAGCATGGAGAATGAAATTGGTTAATCACTTTTGCTTTTGTTTACAGTCAATTACTGGCTCTCAGGTGGTGTCAGACTTCTCAAAGGTGTGAATTACAAACATTAAGGGACCACATTCATTTGTCTAGAGAAAGCCCTGATTCAAATCGAATTTAAAAAAAAAAAAGAAAAGGTATTTGTATTGCTCTTATGGAGGGTAAATTTAGACAACGTTTTCCATGAGAGCGTTTCTTCTAACCAAAGCATTTGTCACTGTTTGAAGTAACGAAGATATGTTCATATAGGGAGATAAACATGCATTATCTAGCTGCCACTTATAATATCCAGTAGAAGATAAAAATAAACTAGAAAAAAATGAAAAATAAATTAATAGAAGATAGAGAAGGTGGGCTGTCAGGTGAGCAGAAAAAAATAGCAAGACAGGCTGACAATTGAGGCAGTGCTGCTTGCTTTTGTCGGGACAATCATTATTTCTGCAGGGAGCATCTGTGCTGTGAGAATCCTCCTCAGCAGGTCCTGGCAGGGGTGAATAGCCCCAGATTGCCTCATCTTCAATGCATGTTACACTTCATCCACATTTCTTTTGACTGAGGCTCCTTTAGTTTGCACATTTAAATATAATTCCAGGGATGTTGGCTGAAGTGTCCTCTCCTCTCTGGACAGGAGGTGCCATAAAGCCAATGAGATGTTTGTGTAAGTTCAGTAAGATGGACAGGGGCTGTTCCAGGGCAGCTGGCTTCAATACCAGTGAATGGACTCACGCATGTTTAATTTACACACACACACACACACACACACACACACACACACACACATATATATATAAAAGGGGGATTTTACCACTGTAGCTGCAGTGGGTTACATGTAGGGCTGTGTAAAAGAGCACCAGGGGCTATTCTCTTGGACTAAAGCCATGGGAGTTAGTGGTCCCTCACCCACAGCAGCAATCCCTTGAGGAATGGTCACTGTTGGATAAAGCCGAAACAGAAGTTAATCTGCATAGTGTTGAGGGTACAGAATATGGGATTTCTTTATACTAGCTGAAAATATAGGTAATATAGACATCTGTACCAGAGCTTGTTATCCTGGACTTCACCCTGCTACATCCAATAGAGAGGAACAGGCAATTTTTAATCCACATCCACCTGTGACCTATTTTAGTTAGGTTTAGATGATTCCCCTCCAGGAATTAATATTTTTCCCCATTTTCCCCCTATTTTTCCCCAAGGAAAGTAGTGCTAGGATGAGAGGTAATGGCCTTAAGTTGCGCCTCCTTCCCTTCCAGTGCTGTATTTCAGGTTGGATGTTAGGAAAAATTTATTCTCAGAAAGAGTGGTGAGGCACTGGCATAGGCTGCCCAGGGAGGTGGTGGAGTCACCGTCCCTGGAGGTGTTCAAGAACCACGGAGATCTGGCACTGAGGGACGTGGCTAGTGGGCATGGTGGGGATGGGTTGTGAGTTGAACTAGGTGATCTTAGTAGTCTTTTCCATCCTTAATGATTCTGTGATTCTAGTATGAACAGGATGGGTTTAGCCTGCTGCCTTATCCATGTTTACCTGCACTGTAAATGTCTGACGTGAATGCAGATGGATCCTCCCCTGGAATATTTATCTGTCTGTTGCATGTGTATTGTCACTCTTAATGTGGGAATTCCTGAAAAGCTGCCCCAGTCTTCCTTCCCCACCTGTATTCCTTAGTCTCTGTGGAAAAATCCAGCCCATTATTTTAAGGTTACCATTTACTTACAGAAGGGCAAAAGGTTTGGCATGCTAAGCACGTTAACGGCTTTCTTGCCAGATGAATTTACACAATGATTTTTATTTGTTGTGTGAATTGTTTGCTATATGAAGACATTTCCTCACACCCATGTAAAACCAGCATACCTAGCAGTACAAACATAAATACTCTGTCTTTGATTTCTGCAAGGGAATTAAAGCAATCACTGTTAATCACTCACAGATATCGAAAAGAATTCTCTAAGCAAAAAAAAAAAAAGCCATTTCCCAGTCAAAGATACAGTGCTTGAATTCCTTTTTAGCTACACTGGTGCAAATTATGAGTTGCTAGTGTCAATTACATTTTGTCTGTATTTTCTCTGACTTAACAGAGACAACAATCAGGCCCCCCGGCTTCTAATCAAGTTTGATATTACCCTGGTGAGTTGTTATAATCCCTGAAATGGTACTGTGTGCTAGAAAATCAATTGCGTTATGAAAATTGCTCAGCTTTTCAGTGGTGCTAATGTAATCTGGTCCAATTATCTAATTTTACCTGCTAAATAAAGAAACTATTTGGAATTCTTTCCAGTCGAGACCCATATTTGTAATTCTCAGCACAAAAAAGTGACACGTTTTTGGTCAAGGAAAACAATTTTCAATATGCATCATAGAATAATTAGTCACTAGTAAGTACATTGTCTTAAACAATATGTAGTTAAATTAAATTCACATAAATAGTCTGTGATTGCAAACATCTAGAGAGCATTATGTAAGGGCAGAAAAATGCAGTGAGATAATAGAGAATTTGTATAGCTGATGTAAGAGCCCTACCTTGCTGTATTGTACTGCAGTCCTTTGCTGTTGTCTGTGCACTGCACTCATTGTTTTAAGTTGAAAATCCAGCATCTGTGAGTTGAAGTATGTGGCATTTGGGGTCTTTGGGGTTATACTAAACCAGAAACAATATGTAAATAATAAATATTTGCTCTTATACTGATCAGGTAAAGGCGAGCTGCATTCTTAGAATCATAGAATCATTAAGGTTGGAAAAGACCTCTAACATCATCTAGTCCAGCCACCACCCCATCCCCAACATGCCCATCGACCACATCCCTCAGTGCCACATCTCCGCAGTTCTTGAGCCCCTCCAGGGATGGTGACTCCACCACCTCCCTGGGCAGCCCGTGCCTCACCAAAACACCAGCACCTCTTCTCCATAAGCAGTTCTTGAAAGTTACACAAAAAGTACAAATGTGTAGTTACAGTATTTATTGCATATTTTTTTTTTCTTAGCACTTATGAACATCTCTCAGCTTTGGTTACCCCAGAGGGGTATTCCATACTTCAAGGTCTTGATGTTCTGGGGAAGATTTTCAGAGTTTTATCTTTTGAAGATAAAACCTCATTTTTGTCTTCAGCGTAGCTCAAACAGTAAAGTCTAGAACAAATCCTTTCAGAAGTTTAGTAAAATGGAAAAGAAAATGATGAGAAATATTTCCACCTTCTCCAATCAGAAATTTCCCAGTGAGCAGAACCAAGCTTAGAATTTTTGAATTCAGTACCTTGAAATAATTCAGTACATAAAGTGAGTTCTTTGAAAAAAAATAAATAGAATTAATTGGTTTGCGAATCTCAAAATCTGGTCAAACAGATCATGATATTTCTGAATGAGGATTTGTTTGCTTGGAGCATGAGCTCCAAGCAAACAAAAATGGAATATTTTAATATTTTCTTCCATAAATATATACTCGGTCTGCTTTTGCTTTTATATCAGTACATGGGTAGCTCAGAAGACATTCTGTTTTCCTATCTGCTCTGCTTTGTACACAAATGCTCTGGGCATTTTTTTTTTCTGAAGGCAGTTCATTGCCGGTGCAGATAGCACAAGTTATTTCTGCTGCTGCCTGTCTCTGATTCAGCTTGTGGAAGGTAACTGAGCTATAGTCCTAAAAGTTCTGCTGTGCACAGGAATTGTATGTATGCACTTCTCAGTAACAAGTGCATCTGAAACACGTTTTTATATGCTATAGAAGAAGAAAACACAAAAGTAAGCATACTCCCATCCAGAGTCAGCAGGCAGCTGTTTGTTGTTAGTTACCAACATGTAAATTTCTGTCATTTGGAATATGTTGAATCTTGTAGTTGACTTTACTCTGGCTGGAAAACCAAAGCAATAGGTGTGATTCACTTAGTCATCCTGCAAATAGGGTGAATAGCTACAAATTTGTTTATTTTCCAAAGAAATGCCAATATGAGTCAGTGAACATTTACTTTGTTCTTGGAGTGCTCTCCACTGTGCAGAAATGCTTCAGAGCACCTGGAGTGGGGTTGCTTGCACAAGGTGATTTATGAATGAAAGTTGACTGTGGTATTTAGAGTTACGATGAAGTGGCAAACTTGCAGTAGTTTCTTTCTTAGAAAGCCGTGTTGCCTTGCAAATGATGTGTCGTGCCTTTCGCTCTGCTGATGGCTCACAACACACCATCATCCTGCCACACTGAGCTGCTGTAACATGTATTGATCAGCTGTGCCATATAGGATGCAAGGTGTGGCTGCAGGACATAAAAATGATGGGTAGACACCATCTGTGTCCTACTTGGTCGTGTGATGGATATCCCATTGGAATCTTCACATAACGGAAAAGCTGCTTTATTCTTCACGCTCTCATTTCTTTTATGCTGAAATGACTCAACCATACAAAATGCACAGGAAAAGTTTATGCACTCAGGACTGAGAAGAAGGTGAAAAAAGGCATAACCATAAATTAAAATTCTTTTGTGGTCATGTGTGTAATAAAAAAGACCACATTCACTGCACTGGGGAAATTCTTCACATGCAGATCTGGATATACACGTTTTCCAGTCAGAATTATTGCCATCAGAAACAGTTTGTCCTTCTAGACAACTTCATGCTGCATATAGCCTGTCAAAGTGTAACATCAAAATGATGGGAATGTTGTGGACTTTGGATAATTTTTTAGGATTTCTAATATCTTCCAAGGCTCAATCTCTTTGTAGTACTAGAGCTGATAGTGGGCCATTAGAAGGAATAGTGACTGGTAATGTTCTTCCCCAGTGCTCCTCACACACTGATCAATTTATCATCTGCTTGTGTTATATATTAAATATATATATATATTTATTTGTTTCCTTCTTACTTTCTTTTTCGCATGAGGAGAAATATGGCATGTAGTAAGGATGCACTAATAGCACTTCAGGATCATAAATTTATTATAATTTCTCTATTATGGTAGAAATGAAAAGAGCATAACAAAGGGAAAGTGTTTCATATGCTGTGTTAGTTGTTTTTCTCCTCTGCTTGCCCATATAATACCCCTTTATCCCAACCATCTCTGAATATCACGCCTTATTTTCCAGAAAGAAAATTCTAAGCTTGGGGCACATTTCATTAATTTTTTTCTAACCGCTGATGCCCAGAATATGTTCTGCTTAGCATAATCACATTAAGTCCAATTTTCACAAATGCATATGTTCCACCCTCCACATCTCTTAATCGCTAATCCCACCTCTGTGAAGAGCATTTTGGGAGAAACATGCCATACAAGATGAAATTAAATTGTTCTGAGGCTAGTCTCAGAATGTTACATGGAAGATTTTGCTCTTGGCAACACTGACATCAACTTGCATATCCTTCATATGTGAGGCAAAAAGCCATACTTGTTTGAAGCCTGGTACATTGACAACACAGACATTTTGTTAGTGCTGTTTCATCCTACTCGATACTGGGAAATCAACAGTGTGGTTGCTCTGTATGGAGGTGATCCTACTGGTAGCTCTTCAGATCAGTCCTGGGTAGGGATTAACCCTAATGCTGAGCAGGCACAGTAGTGTGACTGATACTGCAATGATTCACATACTTAAAGAATGCTGTTGCATGCTTATATTTGTAGTTGTCAGTCATAAGCTTTCCCTTTCCTGCATTTTGTCTGGGAAGGAAGCAAAAGTTTAGAAGTTTGGATGAAGAAAGGAGAAACAAGGTTAACTGGTTAGTAGTGTGACCAAGTTGGAATTGTTAGAAATGGTAGATAAGCATTTATAGTAATGTGGAGGCACTGTGGAATACAAATCTGGAAAGCACCTCCAGTATTGAGTATTCCAGTGACAGCAAGCTCCTCTGGTGTCTTAGGATATTGGGCCAAGTAAAAGATTAATAAAATATTAAGCTGGCAATAGCTACTTCTGATGGATGCAATTGCTCATTGTCTGAAAAACAGTCCAAAGGACTTAATAAAAAATAAAAAATCACTGTTAAAATTGTCCCCTTGAAATGATTTGCGGATGAAGAATCATCTAAGGATCATTTCATCTTGATTGTGCACCATGCTGTGTATCAAATTACATCAGATTTATGCTGCAAGCAGCCGTTCCTCAGGAGCATCTGGCTGGCAAAAGCTTATTCTAGCCAAGAGGCAATGCAGTTGTATAAGTCATCCCGTTTCATGGATACAATTCTTCAATCAATCAGCGGAAAGAGTAAAAATTCTGAATGTATTTGTTATAATTTATCTATCCAACCTGGGATGTCTTTCCATTCTATGACTGTGACATCTGAAGCTCTATAGGGCAACCTGTTTATCTGTGCAGAGCTGGAACCTGCCAGCAGTGCATTCAACAATATATTACTCCACAGTGTAATGGGATTGCTTGAAATATGAGACCCTGCTTCAACTGAAAAATGTTAGACCGTCCCTGAAAAAGTCAAAAATCAATTACAAGAAATGGATGTAACGTACAAGAAAATATAGCCGCCTTTTCTGATCTCCGAAAACTTCTATTAGCTTGCAGTTCATTGTTAATGTTTCCATAACAATTAGATGCCTTCTCCCATAGGCCCTGCTTGAAAATCCCATTCCCTGTTCATACAGACCATGGCAAGAGATTTTGCATGGAAGTATAGTAAATTGTTAAAGATCTTCCATTTCATATACAAGTTTAATTATTGTAATTTTCTTCATGCAGTTTTTCACTTTCTGTTATAATAATAATGACATAGATAAGTAGCAGTATGATTATACAATGTGGAAGAAGGATTATAACATGAAATGGGAATTAAAAAAATCAAAGTTTCTGTGTCAGCAACATAGTAATAAAAAAGACCTTGGTCTGAGAGGAAAAAGCAACTTCTCATCTGCTGAAGCTTTAATCTAAAAATATGTTGAAGAATATGGTGATTTCCCCACAGATTTTGATAAAGCTTTTACAAGTGCCCAAGCCAGTACTTACAGTCTTTAATACAGTAAAATCTATTTGTCTGCTGTTGACTTCCCCTCTCTTCTAGATTCTATCTGAAGAGTTTCTAAAGGCTGGTGGGTTTACAAAAGGATCTTAGGTGATTCATCTGGGTTAACAGAGCTAATGTTTGTTTGCTTTCCTTGAGGTCTTCTGCTGGCACCACCAGTGTGCCTGAGCATGAGCCATGCAGCCAACACTGGCCTCATGTCATTCACTCTTCTCTTGATTGCCTGGTACGTGTTCCATCTAAAATCGTTCTGTGGTCCCTTTGTTTCTCTTCTGGGAGCAATCCTGATTTCACGTGAAGTGTAGAAGGCAGAAAGTTGTCATCTCTTAATTGCTTTGAACACTTACTTATTTTTTTATTTTTATAATTAAATGAAAGTCCAAACTGCTCTGCAGGAAATGCTTCAGATCCCCCAGCAAATGCTGACCTGGGCTAGATAGAATCATAGAATCATTAAGTTTGGAAAAGACCATGGGATTATCTAGTCTAGCCACCAACCCATCCCTACCATGCCCACTAGCCACGTCCCTCAGTGCCACATCTCCACGTTTCTTGAGCACCTCCAGGGACAGTGACTCCACCACCTCCCTGGGCAGCATGTTCCAATGCACTGCAACTCTTTCTAAGAAGAAACTTTTCCTAATCTCCAACCTGAAATGTTTCCTTGTGCAGTGTCACGTTAGTGCATCAGACTGGATTCAAGAGTACACAGTATGTTACACTGTGGCACTTGCACACTGTGTTCTATCTTGAGAAATTCGTAGAGAAATCTCCACTAAAAAGTTCTGAGAGAGTGTCACCCAGCTGTACTGGATTGAGTTTACTTGCACAGGTTCAAACCATGCCTTCCCAACCTTCTGGTAGTACTATGACCTCGTAGGCCATCGATATGGACAGACATCCCAACCTTCCTCACAGATGTCATAATCTTCATGAAAAGATCCTGGTTGAAAAAGGCAGTCTGGCTTCTCTTTCAGAGAAAGAATGACTGGCCACGATCTCTAGATAGAGGGTTGCTGGGAACTTGAATGCACCTCAGAACTGGGCCAGGACACCGAGAGATGCTGCTTTCATTTCTTTGCTCTTCTTTGTCTGGAATGCATGCCAGTGTTGATCAAAATCATTTTTGCATAATTTCTTGGCAGATTTGCCCAGTGCACTGCTGTCAGTAGTTTACAGAGGAGCACTTTTTGCAATAACTGTGACATCAGAAAGTGATTTGTACTCATTTAAAACCTTGATCAATGCAAAAATTAGGCAAGGTTTGCAGGAAGGGTAGTATGGCTTTTTATAACAGCTGATACAGTTGAAAAGGCACCACTACACTTCCAAACACCTAAGCCCTTGTCAGGATTGCTGCAGAGTCAGGGACCATAGAGAAATAAAAATCCACCACATCCATTTTAAATACTAAAAATGCCTTCCGATGCTGCAAATTAGTACAAGTTTAGAGTAAGTTTGATTTATAGCCGTAGCACATGTTGTGAGTCTGGAAACTCAGTAACATTTTATTACCTACTAAAGAAGTTGTTTATTTAAATGACTTCTTCTTGTGGAATATACCAGAAGATAAACAGTGTATAAATGAATAAACTATGTGATTGAGTGCTTTATGACTAACCTCTTCTGTTTGTTATGCCTTTCATTTCTGAATTTATTCCACAATAAGTACAGATAATACCATTACATTTTCAAAAGAAAAACCAACCACACAAAAAGATCTCTTCAGCTGAAGGAATCAGTGTGCTTTGCAAGAAGCACATGTTTTATTAGATTTTCATTCTGATGGTCAGTATTTTCAGGGTAAAAAGTGCTGATAATTCATGAAATAATTCTTCCACCTGAACAAATTAGGAAACTTAATGAAATATGGAAAGAAATTGTGTCACTCCATTCCACAACCTCACATTTCCTTCCCTATTAGCATATTATTTATGGATATAAAGGGGAAAAAAACATTTTTCTTCATCTGACAAAATGTACTTATCTTATGTAATTGTAAACTAACTTCTTTTCTCCTTACCCTGTTCTGGAAAGTCTCATTCAATGTGAGTTCATATCTGCAACTGTTGTACTGTAGAAGATGCTCTCTTACACAGAAGTATGATATTTGGGCCCTGTTGTGAAGTGTCCATTAGTGTAAAGGGAGCTGGCAGATGTGATTACAAGGCCACTCTCTGTATTCTTTGCTTAATTGTGGCAACTGGGAGAAGTGCCTGAAGACTGGAAGAAAGTGTCAGTTGTCTCCTTGGGAGAGTCAGTTGTCTCCTTGGACAAGAAGAAATGCCCCTGGACCTACAGGCTTCTCAGCCTCACCTCAGTCCCTTGGAAGGTGGCAGAACAGCTCATCCTGGAATCCATTTCTAGGCACATAAAGGAGAAGGAAATCATCAGTAGTCCACATGGATTCACCAAGAGGAAGTCATGCATGACCAACCTGAAAAGCTTCTAATAATGAAATCACTAGCCTCCTGGATGTGGGGGAAGAATGAATATTGTCTTCCTGGATTTTAGTATGGCCTTTGATACCACCTCCAGTAAGATCCTTATAGAGAAGCTGTTGAAGTATGGGCTGGATGAGCGGACAGCCAGGTGGATCAAAAATGAGTTGAATGGCTGGATCCAGAGGGTAGTGGTGAGTGGTGCAGTCTGGCTGGAAGCCAGTAACTGGCAAAGTGCCACAGAGGTCAGCACTGGTTCCAGTCTTGTTTTACATCTTCTTTAATGATCTGAATGAGGGGGGCAGTGTGCTGCTGACTCACAGGGGCCATGCAGCCATCCAGAGGGACCTCCACAGGCTGGAGAGAGCTTGGCAGGAACCTAACGGTGTTCAGCAAGGAGAAGGGCAGAGTGCTTCCCCTGGGGAAGAACAGCCCAGGAACCAGAACATGAGGGCACCCAGCTGGAAAGTGGCTCTCCAGAAAAGAGCCTGGAGGTCCTGGTGGACATGGAGTTGAACAAGAACCAGTAGCGTGCTTTGCTGCTAAGGAGGCTGATGGTGTTCTTGGCTGCATGAGGCTAAGTATTACTAGCAGTTCAAGAGAGGTGATTCTTCCCCTCTACCCAATGTTGGTGATGCTGCTGCTGGAGTGCTGGGTCCAGTTATGGGTCCCTCAGTACCAGAGAGACATGGGCATACTGGAGAGAGCCCAAAGGAGGGCCACTGAGATGGTGAAGTGCCTGGAGCACCTCTGCTGTGAGGAGATGCTGAGAGCTGAGACTGCTCATCTGGAGCAGGGGGGCTTAGGAGATCTCATCAATGTCCATGAATACCTGAAGGGGGGGTACCAAGAGGACAGGGCCACGGTTTTCTCAGTGTTGTGCAGTGCCAGGACAAGAAGCAGTAGACACAAACTGGTACATAGGAAGTTCCCTCTGAACACCAGGAGCTCTTCTGTGCCGTGCAGGTGACGGAGCACTGGCACAGGCTGCCCAGAGGCTGTGGCATCTCTTCCTTGGAGATCTCACAAAGCCACCTGGACATGGTCCTGGGCACCCTGCTCTGAGTGTTCCTGATGGAGCAAGGGTTGAACAAGTTGACCTCCAGAGGTCCCTTCCCACTTCAACAATCCTGTTATTCTGATTCTGTATCCCATTTTGAAAATTGATATTTGGCACCCATCTCTGTTTATCCTGTGTCCAAAGGAGAAAAGTGTAATAGCCAATGAGTTCTAGTGTCCCGTGGTCCCGATCTCACTGCACTGCTAACAAGGATTCTGCCAATCCATTGTTAAAGGTTTACATAGCTGAAAGACTGTGCTTTGCCTGCTGGCCTAGAAAAGCCTTCTTTTTTTTTTTTTTTTAGCTGGAGAAATAATGTTCATTGGAGCTAAAGCTTTCATTTTCCATCTTTTTCCTCTCTGTCCCTGCTGTCTTTTAATTGTCTGCTGGGAAAGAACTGAGACTATTTTGCTCTCATCCTAATCATTTTTTATCCTGTCTTCCTTCTCCAAATGTACTCTGTTTCAGTTGGTGGCTCACAATTACCAACTTTGCGTTCTGCTGATTGTTTGGACAGACATCACAGGTCTTGTTACTGGAGGTAGGGGATATAAATAATGTCTGACCCTGCCACAAGCCTTGGTTATTGATCACTAGGCCTGGGAGGGTGATGTAGTTTTGCAGTCTCCTCCATTCATTCTGGGCTCAAGATATAGCAGGAATTCAATCTGTTACTGGTCAGACTGGCTAATAAAAACCACTACATCCCAGCCAGCACTTGTCTTGCTTACCTTCAGATCTGTATTGACATCCATGTTCAAAGTAGCTGTTTAGATTCTGTTCAGTGAGTTCACAAACATAGATGTTACTAGGGTGAGAATCACTAAACCTATTTTAGATGGCTACAGTGCTTATTTCTGCCCATGGACTGCCAAGAAAGTCTGAATGCTAATACTAAATCCCTGAAAGGCAGAAGTTTATGAACAGTGTCTGCAGGCGTGGAAAGGTAGGTGAGATTGATCTCTCTGCTGATATATTTGGCACTCTCCCCTCTTTAGGTAAAGTGGATAAATGTGAGCTCCTCTAGCAGCTGCTGTCTCTAGTACTGAAACTGAAAGAGGAGGAGACACATTTTGATGGAGTCTGCTGTCTGTTCCAGACCCTTGCACCCACTAATGTGGACCCTTATACTGCCTCGTGACCCCATATTGACTGTCGGATGGCCAGAGGGCAGGACCTCATTTTTGTGGCAATTCTCATCTGTTTGACATGAGTGACTGAACCTAGCAGAGGTAGCTGGCGCAAACTTTACAGTCCCGTATCTTTGCAACATACTGTTTCAGTTTGAACTAGGACACTATGGCAAGCTCTGAAAGGGTTTCTGGAAATTACAGCCTTGTTAATGAGCACATCAACACGGATACTTGCTTAATGCTCTGAATCCGGTGCATGTATCCAGTGTGCAGTACAGCTTTACAGCAATATTGAGAAATATCACCAGGGCATTATTCTTGCTTTCTTAGTGACTAAGTATAGGAAAATGTGATGTTGTTTGACAGTTTAACCATTGTTAAATATTAATCTAAATCTTTGCTGAGAGCAATGCTGAGTGTATGACAAAAGAAAAATAGTGTCTAAATTGCAGTTTTCTAGAGAAATCAGTTTGGATTTTACAAGTAGAGCGTTAAAGTTTCTGCATTTTGTAGAGAACAGACAATCCAGGCTATAGTGCTAGCAAATTTTTGTCTTTGTATGTAAGCTGCAATGGAGCTATCATGATATTTTTTTAAATCATAAAATGGTATCATAGTTTTCTAATATGCCTCTTAACATTTTAGTGCTTCTCATGTCTCCCTATCTTCAGAAAACAATTTCTTCTATTGAAGTGCTGACATTTTCCTGAAATAAGAAACTCCAAACTCTAAACTTGATTTTCACAAAGTGTATTATTAAACAAGCCATCTTTAATTATCTTCTTTTTCGTGGCTTTGTTGCCTGAATTGCTCATTGCTCCCGCAGATAAAATGAAACCCCAAATTTCCCTAGTGCTTATGGTAGATGTCAACCAGAGTGCAGACACTTCAAAGGATCTCTTCTCTGACCTAATCTCTGTGCTCCCCAATGGTCCCCAGTGATTATGAAGTTGTTCTAGCAGTGACTGTGGGATGAGAAGTGATCACTGCTAGTCTTCATTATCCACAGAAAACCCTTTGTACTACTGATAAATGCAAGCCGCATACTGATTAATTTACCAAAGGCAACTAAGGTCATGGTTGCATATAAAGTGGAAAATAAGCCATGTATCTATAGGATAATCCAACAAGATGAGGAAATAAATGAACCATACACAACAGATGTTAGACACCTCACTTAATGGATGATGGAAAGATACAGGGAGCCACACAGGATAGTAAACACTTGGCTTTTATTGTCCATTGTGCACCTTTCAGTTTTGTGCCCTGTTTTCAAAGGTAAGTAACATGGTTGTGTTGGGCCTTGTAGGATTCTGCACCTCTCCTCTGCAAATGGACTGGAGGTGGTAGCATGGAAAATGATGAAAGATGTCTACCCTGCTCCTGGCAGAGAATTTCAATTCAGTTCACTAATCCTCAGTGATCAATGTATTGTGTTGGGCAGCGTGTGATTTTGAGAGAACATCCTGGCAGGTCAGTCTCTTCTATATTTGTACTGTGTGCTAGATGGCTGAAACCTCTGTTGAGATTTATCTTTCCAAAGAAAGTCATCCTGCATTTGGACATTGCCTGGCAGGGTTGGCTGTATTGATCCATCAGTTACTGACTGAGCAGGCTTCATCTGTCAGGCCAAATTCTGGCAACACATCAGACCCCCAAGGCCAGTTCTGCCTGGGACTAGACTGCTGCATAGCTGAAAATGGTTTTTCTTGTACCAGATGCTTAGTGACTGTCAACACTGAATCTGCAGATCTAATTTTTTTTTTTTTCATGTCAGACTCAAGATGACTTTCTTCAAGATAAACTCATGTAAAGAGGTATCTCAGGGTTTGTAGTTACCATCTTTGCAGGAGAGTATGCAGCTGTAGCATTGCTGCTGACATCTTATGAAAGCCAAGCAGACAAGACCTCCGCCCCCACAAAAGAACAGCAGTTTTTCTTCCATAAATATATTTGTACTAACAATATATTTTCTTCTTTTTCAATTTTGTTTTTAGCAACTTGATTCAGTCTTTCATTTCTAAGCATGGCAGTTGAACTCTTTGGGCCAAGTTTTAACTTGCAGCTAGTATTTATAGTGGAGAAGTAGGCCATGAAATACCCAGCTTTGAAATGGAAATTCTGCCTCAGCTACAGCCACAACAGTGCTGCTCACTGCCCTGTTTTGTTTTCTTTTTCCCATCATCAGCCAAATCAGGCTCACCACCCCTTGTTCAAAGGAGAAGCATTAACTTTCCAGAATTCCCTGTGCTGCCACTTAGGAACTGTCAAATGCCATATTTAGTACCCTGTGTGTTAGAGCATGTCTTGAGTTTCTAAGAAAATACACTCTTTTCTGACTTCCGGAGCCTTGGAGCTAGCTCTAGGATACAGGGAACCCAAACATAATTGATGTTATCATATTACAGTGCTTGCATGTTATTTCTAGGCCATATGTACTTCTGCTGGATTACTCTGTGCCAGCTGTATGCTTCTGCTGTACTGAGCTTCCATGAAAATCAGGAGCTGGTCATAATGGCATATGGCGTAGAGTAAAACAATATTAGGTAATTGTGGGAACACTTAATATGTCACTGGAAAATTCCTCAAATCTTTGCCCGAGGGCAAAGTGAAGTGAGAGGTAAAGCGGAGGTCAGGTGAACATAAAGCTGGGCCTGCTACATGACCATTCAACCGCTGCGAGCTATTCTGAGCATATTTCCCTTTTTAAACTGTCTCTTTTGTCGCTGAATTTGCTTCTAAATATATGAATTCTGATCTCATTCTCTTCTGAGAAGTACTATTTTTTTGGCAGATGGCAAAACTTTCTGCAGAGCGGCTTGCAAACGTTTGGGTGTGAAGCGCACTTGGCGGCAGTGCTCAGGAAATGGTCGGAAGTGCTTTGTGCTGTACTGGTACGCAGTACCTGGGAGAGTGGAGCCCCTTGTCCAGCGTATCGTGCCCAGATCTTGCACAGGATAGCATAAAACGTGAATCCTTGGCATTTTCTCCAGTGCTGAAACAGCGTGATTTTAGCTGACAGTCCTCCCTGGCCATCTGGTGAAAGAGTGTGAAAGAACTTTGCATGGACTCATTATTTCCTAGATTAATATTGCTGACAAGTACTCCACGAGGCAGCGTATTTGCAGGGCGTTACGCTACTAGAAATGCCATTAATTCATTTGCCTGCAATCTGCCAAACACTGAGATTCTGTATGCTGGCGTTCTGCTTTCAACATCACCATCTGTGTACATCACAGGATATACTGTAGTATTGATTTCACATCTTTCTTGAAATGTTTCCATTTTTAGATGCTGAGGTGGGATGTACTCTCAGTCTAACTGCTTTCAGATGTTGTTCTCTAAAACAATCTTATGCATTAATTGCTCCCTTTTTTGCAAACAATTACTATGACAGTTCATAATCACAAAACCTTTTAAAATATATTTAAAATAAGGTATTATATCATGTTGTAATGTAAACAGCAAAATACAATATAGACTATCCATGTATCTGTATATGGAGAGATGACAGCAGTTTGATCAAAGATATCAATGCAATTAATGTAACTGTCAGAAATGTTAAAATAGTGACAGAAATTTTCCTGGTTTCAAACTACTAGAAATATATCAAATATGTTTAACCTAATTTTGCTTTCACAGCTTCATTTGACTCTGATTGGTAATGATCAGAAGTCCAATACAGTTCCTCAACTAGTCAAATAACTGCTATCTTTTCATTTCTCTATATATAGAGCCCTTAATAAGAGTAATTTCAAATTAAAATGCCTTTAGGTTCTCTTTGACCTTCTGTGTCGCTTACTGCAGCTTCAAGGTCTTTTAACACTTGAAGTGTTCAAAACCAGTCTGATCCCACAAACTCCTGCAGGTTATTCTGTTGTTAAACCAGATGCCCTGCCTTATTTACTGTGAAATGGAACAATCACCCAGTGGAGCAACACTGTGGTCTAAATTTACTGACCTATATTCATGGGTGAAGAACAATATCTGGTGGAACCTTAGGGATGGAAGAAACATCATCTTATCTCTTCAGAGAGAAAGAATCAGAGTGTTTATAGAGCACTGGGGAGTTTACATAAAAGAAAAATATTTGGGGGATTGATGCCTTTTGGGAAAATGAAAGGCATTTTAGACTGTTACAGTGGATACAAAGGGAAGTGGTGGAGTTTGGGAGTGGACAGCGGGCAAGAGGAAATGGAAAAGGTCAGACTATAAGGAGGTACTGAGAAACACTTCGTTAATGGAGCAGGGATGAGGACTTCAGGGACAAGGGTGGTCTTACCTGGGAGAAGCCTCTGGGCTTTGTGTTCAGAAGTATTGTCCCCTCAAAGCCCAAAGCAGGTATGTGAACTTTTCAGGAAAAGTAAAATGTTGCTGATTATTGAAAATGAACAGGTAAGATGAATTTACATGACTCAGTATCTTATGTTGTTAAATGGCTTTAGGACAACACTTTCTGTTTCTTGTCATGAGGACTAGTACAATTAACCTAGAAACCTACTAGAGATGCCCACATAAAACCTGCATTCTTTTATTTTGTTACCTTTGCATTTGGCAAAGGTTTTCTTTTATTTGTATAAAACTCTTACAGCTCAAATGCAGCATAACTCAGGAGCTTGCTCCTGCTTATCCTTGACTCCAGGTGAAGTGTCACTTTGTGCTCCAGTGAGGGGACTTGTGGTTTGGAGCCAGAGTGCTGCTGACACGGCTATTAGTGATGGAACTGAGCATTTCTCTGTTCCTCATGCAATAGCTCTCTGCTCCTGTGCTGGGTGGTTTTAACTCGGGAGTTGGTAATGTAAAGAAGCTGAGTCACTACTGCAACAGAAGACAAGCTCTTGAAGTGTGAGACAAGTGTGGCTCCCAAGCAGACTGTAAGATTGCTCTTTGCTTTTAGCTGCTGGAATTTTAGGTGGTGGTTTTCCTTGAAGGAGTCAAACCTGTTTTTCAAAAGCTTTCCCAGAGCCCTGCCTTCAGGATTCACCACTCTAACTATAGGAAATACTATTGCAAAGCAGGGAGCCAGGACCTGACTTTAACCATATAAAAGAGTTAGGATGATTTAGGCCACAAGTCCAACCTGAATTTCCATCAACTAGTCAATATAGGGTGTACTGGTCCAGGGAATATGCAGGGCTGGTTAGGAGGTTGCAGACTGAGTCTTCAGTCTGAATCCTGACTGGTACAGTCTGCTTCTGCATGTTCATTGTTGATGATGAATCACCAATAAGCCAAATCCTAAATCTCAATTCTGGTCACTTTCACCAATAAGAAAGCAAAGGGTGGGTTGTTGCACGTTATTGCAGATAGAGCACGAGCTAATAAGAAACAGCTTTAGTGATAGTGATAAAATTCCGAGATAGACAAGGAATGAATTCATTATAGAGATGCAAGTGTTGTTTAAAGTCTCCATCTACACTGTTTTCAGTAGTCCCTTTGACCATCTCACTTCTTGTGCAGTGCTCTGGAGATCTCTTTTCTCACACAAATATCTCCTGCTGCCCCTTCTCTGCGTTATAGGACTGGGACTCGTTTGTCCATATGTCCCTTGCTTTGATTCTTTGAGCTTTTTCCTTTCATCTCAAGATCAGTCTGTTGTCACAGCAACTTGGATCAGTTTAAGCAACAGGCAAGGCTAGAAAAATTGAAATAAAGCTGAGTTGTGTAGTGTGAAATGTCTTCCACTGAAGAGCTGAATGACAGAGCATTAGAAAGGATAAATCTGAGCATCACAGCTGATTTAAGTCTGTTTCTCTATCACAGCATGATGTTGCCCTGTGTGCTTGAGCTACGTGTGTGCAAAGGTTGGACATGAGGTCTGAGTGCCCTGTCTTAGCTTTCCAGCTGCTATTTATATTGCATTAGCTCACAGGGCAACCAGCTGAGAACAGGACCTTGCTGAGTGAAGTGCTGTACAAGGAGTTTTGTACAGTCTTTGACCACAGTTTTTAGTGAGTCTTGAACAGTCTTTGAGTAAGGAAAACCATGTAAGCTAAACACACTGGGCAAGCAAGGTCCAAAAATGGGAAAAAAGTCTCTGGTGAAATCACCATGAATCATAATGCCTGTTTTTTGGATTTGATCTTATGCTTTGGTCATTTTTTTCTTGGATAACTTTCAATAGCCCATGCTAGCCAAACAAGTGAAAAACACCTGTGTCATGTGAGTCAAACACCAGAAATGAATTCAGAGATGCAACTTAACCCCTTGTTACAAAGGCTGAACCAAAGCACTTCAGTCCCTGCCCATAGCAGAGGGGTTGGAACCAGATTATCTTTAAGGTCCCCTCCAACCCAAACTATTCCATGAATCAATGATAAGGATGAGCAGGCCCAGTATCACTAAACGTTTAGCTAATCTTCAGCCTGTCTCCAAGCCCCAGCTTTGTATTGCAACATTTCAAGTAATACCCTCTCACTGGATTATACTTCTGACTGAAATAGCTGTTATGTGTTTCATGATATTCTTCTGTCCCAGCTGGGTTGTGTCGTAGCTGATCTCTGAGGTCTTTTCAGATTAGATTTTTTTTTAATGCTGGATATTTTTAAGCATGCTATTCACTTGCCTTCCATACTGCAAATACTCTGTGGTGTTATCTGCCTCTTTTACTAAAAGCCCTGCATATTACTGAAAGGCTTGCACTGAGCCGTGCTTTTTTCTTGGGTAGCCCCTGAGTCTGCACGAGGGGCTTCTCTACATGGCTTTTGCAGCCTAGCTCCTTATAAAACATTGTCTCCAGTTAGGAGCTGCTTCTTCCCAAATTCATTCTATTTACGTTGTTTTGATTTCCTGTAGGGTGGTGGTGCACTAATTCTATCTGGGGCAGAAAAGAAGATGGAATTTCTTCTAGGAAATAGTTGCTTATGGTGATGGAGATTGTATCATCTGGGAAGCTAAATCTGAGCCTTGTTTAACTGTTCCAGAGAGCTGTGTACTAGCTCCGCAAGGAAATGAGTTCCCAACTGGATGCATTCATGCTTAGAGCTCTGCTCTCGTCAAGAGCTCTGGACATGGGTCGGTATTGGTTGCTGAGGGGAAAGGAAACCTGGTAGCAGGGTCATATTGCCCATTTTTTTTCTTAGTGGAGCATCACTACAGCACTTGCTTTTTGTCAGCAGGGCAGTTTGTGGTCTGTGAGCCCTGTCCAATCTGCCACATTCATCACATCATACAGTTGTTTCAGAAATTGTCAATCTCCATTTCAGAAGTACTTGTGTACCAAAATGTCTCTGATGGAATGGCTATGAATCGTCTTCTACTTCCTACATAGTTATATTTTCTGCTAATTTATACTCTCTTGCTTCTGTGACTAATTTAAGTACCTCTTCTAAGGTACCATTCTCGTAGTAAATAATCTTAGATTAACCCCAGAGAGATCAGTCTGTCTCAGCTTTTCTTTGATTAGACTAAACAGGCAGCATTCTTCTAGTCTCCTCTCCCTAAAGAGTTTTTTGTCTCCCCAAGTTGCCCTTGGTGCCATTACTTGTGTTACTTCAGATGTGACTTGCTAGGGTTGTGCGGCTTGATATAGAACCATAGCATCATAGAATCATTAAGGTTGGAAAAGAACATCCAGTCCAACCATCCGCCTACCACCAATATTGCTAACTAAGCCATGTCCCTCAGTGCCACATCCACATGGTTCTTCAGCACCTCTAGGGACAGTGACTCCACCACCTCCCTGGGCAGCCTGTTCCAATGTCTCACCACTCTTTCTGAGAATAAATTTTTCCTAATATCCAACCTGAACCTCCCCCAGTGCAACTTGAGGCCATTCCCTCTCATCCTAATGCTGTTACCTGGGAGAAGAGGCCAATAGCCCCCTCATCACTACCTCCCTTCAGGCAGTTCCAGAGACTGATAAGGTCTCCTCTGAGCCTTCTCTTCTCCAGACTGAACAATCCCTATTCCCTCAGCCGCTCCCCATCAGACTTGTGCTCCAGACCCCTCACAGCTTCCTTGCCCTTCTCTGGATGTGCACCAGGGCCTCAATGTTTTTCTTGTAGTGAGGGACCCAGGCCTGAACGTAGCACTTGAGCTGCGGCCTCACCAGAGCTGAGTAGAAAGGAATGAACACCTTCCTGGTGCTGCTGGCTGCACTATTTCTGATACAAGCCAGGACGCTATTGGCCTTCTTGGCCACCTGGGCACACAGCTTACCATTCTTACTACTCTTACTGTCTCTTACTATTGTTGTATGCAGAGATGCTTGTATGTGTGAATCTGTGTCATAAATGCCTCCATAAGATTGTATTTGCCTTATTATTTGTCTATATCATGTCAGAACCTCACGGTTGCTCTGAAATCAGTCAGTTCAAGAAGTTACGTTTCCAGCTACAGGGTGCTCAGCTTTCAGCTGGTACTTTCATAATTAATGTGTAAGGGTAAGACAGAAGCAGAGTAAGCTTGCTGAGTGCCACAGATAGCAAGTGCTGGAATGAGGATAGCTCTGGACATGGCCTGGTCCCACCAGTGCCAGAAGTGACATCAGACTTTGGTTGCAAAACTTTCTGTCTTTCAGCAAGATAACTGATACCAAGAAAGTCATGGGAATAGATTATTTTTATTATTGCCCTTGTCTCCAAGATAACATCCTAGGTTTGTGTAACAATACAGAATAAGATGATGTCACATTCCAAACAGTGACTTTGCTTATCAGAAGGAAGCAGTATTATTTCTGTAGGCAACAGCCATGGCTAATTGCTTTGCTTCTCAAAAAGTATCCTATGGTGTGTGATAAGGTAGTGGCTTCATGCCACAGTTTCTCACACAGATCCCTCTTCCAGGAGCATGGAAATGGTTGATGATAGGAGAGTTTTGGACCTTAGCTCAGAAGGTGTCTGTGGTGCGAGTGCTGCTGATAATTATCATGTCATTACAACAGGAAGGCAGAAGTCAGCCTGCATGCTCACATGCTGTACTCAGATAGGAAAGCTCTTAGCATAATCTGCCAGTGATCAAACAGGGTTTGGGCTAAGCCAGGGCTTGGCTGACCGCAATATTCCCCTGCCAAGGAGGTCAGGGGTAGGCCAGGCTGCTGGGAGGTGGTGGAGCAAATCACCAAGGTTACTTACTGGTGTGGCAGGGCTGGCTCAAGGAAATGAGAAGTTCTCATTTGAGATTTCCAGGTAGGTACAAGGAGCACAGTCTGGACCTCATTGCAAAGGAAGTAGGATAAAGTAAAAGAGATCTGTAAGAGAGCAAGGAAAGGGAGGAATATCTTGTTGTCTAGTTCAAAGGAGAAAGGGGTATGGTTGCCTTGAGTGTCTCTTTTTAGCAAAATACTAGGAAATGAGATGTTACAGATAGTCAGTTAACTCCATACTTCTTCACTCTTGATAGCATACCTTGCACTTTTCTCTCATTTTGTCAACTTTCCCAAAATCTGAAGGGTTTCCTGGGAGTGACAGCTCTGCCTGAGAAAGGCCAGGGCTGTTATTTGCACAAGGGTGCAATTTCCTCCTCTTCTATGATTACATTTCTCGGCTGTCTTCCTGTTATTCTGTGTATTTCAGTCTCTTTTACTACCAATTTTATTTTCCTTTTCATTACACATAACTGATTTCTCAACACTTTTTTTTTCTTTTCCAATTTTTATAATCTCTTCAGCCATTAAGACTGATTAACTGTTTCCTGCCTTCTTTCTTCCCCTCAGCTTTCCTTCCACTCACTGCAAATATTCTTCAGCACTCCAATATTGTCCTCATGTCCGTTGTGGGATGAGGCTCATTGATATAATTACTGCGCTTTATAGGGTGGTGGGGTGGCTTCAGGCCAAGCTGATCCCCACCCTTTTGTCCTGAAATGTCAAAAAAAAACAGGGAGTCAAAAATGTGAAAAATATGTTAAAAGCTCTTCATGTTTTCTTTTTTTTATTATTATTTATTCTTGATGATTTTGGAAATACTTTCTCATAACTAGTTTTTTAAAAATACTTTAAAAAAAAAACAATTATCATTGTTACTGTTTCCTTCTTCATTTCTCTATCTAGAAAAATGGTAGAAAATTTTCCCTGAGATTATATGGAATTCTTATGGGGTGGCAGGATTATTTTGACCAAAAAGTTATTGAATCTGTTTTAGTAATCCCACAAGGGTGAAAACCTGTTGTCTTAAAGGTGGCAAATGGTTTACTGTGGAGGATTCTTGCCAGGAACTTGCACCAGGAGGGAGATGGGGCAGAAGACACTCAGCTGCACACTGTGAGACTCTACTGACAACATATGATTTTTTATTATCCAAAGCCGCAAAGTCCATGTGCATGTACTTACTACTTACTGTAGTATTTCTTACATAAGCTGTTTTCCAGAATACTCTGTGTTGTTAAATACTCATTCTGAGAGGCAGAGTGAAAGGACTGGAGGACAGAGAAAAACAGAGAGGATAAAGAAAAGTTCCAGTAGGAGCAGTCTCCCTCTCCTCTCCTCTCCTCTCCTCTCCTCTCCTCTCCTCTCCTC
>NC_034409.1:173403054-173458868 GCF_002078875.1 Numida meleagris | reverse complement strand
CCTCTCCTCTCCTCTCCTCTCCTCTCCTCCTCTCCCTCTCTTCTTTTTTCTTTTGCTTGATATTCTTTTTGAATCAAAGTATATAATTTTACTGAGATTGCAATGCTATGAGAACATAAATTAGCATATCTCATGAAAAGCTGCATGTCAAGGGGCATTTTTGTTGTTTGGAAAAATTCTTGCCAGTGTAACTTGTAAGACAATGCAATTAAAATAAGTGGGTGGAAAACTTTTGTACAAATAGCAGCAATTGCAACTGAAAGGTATAATTGTCGTCTCTTTATCTGACATGATGAATCTGAAATACCATTCATTATAAAAATAATAAATGGGACATTCTGTGTAAACAAAGTAACCTGGCTCACACAGTAATTTTCACAGATAATTTCTGTTTATGTGCAAAACCCGATCCAGAGATACCATTTTGGATGATAAGAGATTGTACAGAAGAACTCACATGTGCCACCCATAGGAGTGCAGTGTAGCCATTCAAGTAAAGCAGGACAATTTATGTTTAACAGCTAATCTGGTTAATAAATGTAGGCATTTTCTCTCTGAAGTACCCCTGAAGAGACTTCACTTTGTACAAATTCATCTGTCATTTGAAGTTATTTCAGTGCTTGATTTGGATGCATTTTTTGTCTCCAGATCCTTACTGAAATGCTCATTAAATTCTCTTCAGTAAACAGGGTCGGAACAGGGCAGACTGAACTTCATGTGAGCCCTGTTGTACCCAGGGCTTCAAAATGCCCTGTTCAAGTCAAGACTGCTCACACGGTGGCCTCTTCCACCATCCTCACCACCTTAAGGTCAGACTGAGATAACATAATTCCAAGTGATCTCTGAGTACTGAGATTGCTACATGTTCCCAAGCAGCAAGCACAAGTACAGGAATAGAATAGCTTAGCATTTAATTCCCTTGAAATGATTGTGATCTAACACTTCTGCTAATAGACTTCATTGATCTGGTGCTACTTTTCCCCCAGCCTGCAATGTACCAAATGCTTTCTGGATTTATCTGTATCTGAGATTGGGGTAGGGGGAGGAATTCAGACTTGCTCTAACTTGTGGGGTTTTTTTTGCATTCTCTGAAGAATCAGAAATGAAACATTGGTGGAGATGGGACATGAGAGACAGAGACAAGAGGAAACAATCATAGTTCTTAATTACTTTGCTTATAAGCCTTTGTTCAGATGCTCAGCTTACAAAGCCGGTCCAAATTTTAGACAGAGTAGAGATTAGCAAGATCAGATAAGCAAAGAGCAGAATCAGGGAGCACCACTGCCTGCCGAGATCACTGGGATTGCAGAGCAGCAGCACATCATCTCCCTTCTTTTGCACAGACCTCAGGCATTCTTCTCTTGAAATCTCACATATCTTTGCCTGGTTTCTCAGGGACCGAAGTGCTTTAATTTGTCCATATTCTTGGAAACATGTAGTGTCTTCATACAGATGAGACTGGACTGTATAATCAAGTACTATGGACTCTGTGATCTAATATTCCCTTTATCCTTACAGTCAATTCACAGAGTCCCAATCAAGTATGCCTTAGCACACGAACCGTGCCAGTGCTGAAATCTGTACCTTGTAGTTGGTCACTGCAGGCTGATTTAAACTGATCCTTGTGTTTTAATTGAAGAATGTTCTTACTTAATCATATTGCTATGAAGAACATCCTAAAAACCTAAGTATGTACAGCACAACTGTAGTGCAGAAAACTGATTACACTTCATTTGCTGCCGGTGTGACTGCATAGCCTTTGCTTTTATGTCTGAGAAGGGGCGTGGGCATCCTACCAGGTAACAGACAGTAGATCAGAGGCGCCATCTGATTCTTTATGCACTCACACCACTGGATTTTGGCTACTCCTGCAAAATAGATGTTATTTCTCAGTTAATGAAGAGGATGCTGAAGGGACTTTGCTACCTCTGGTTGATGCTTTGCACTTTCCCCAGGGATAAGATAAAAGAATTCTGCTTTGAATAGAACGTTAGATGTCAGGACTCCGGGATGGGTAAGGGAGAAGATGAAAGTTGGAACATGATTTTGTATACATGTATTACAGAGGAAGCAATTAGGGTCTTGTTAGGTTTTGCAAGGATTCAGGATCTGCAGAAGTGTCCCTGCAGCCTGTAACATCCTGCTTTTGCATTATAGTGAAGTCCACTACCATTCTACACTGAAAGATCTATCTCTATTTGTCATTTTAAATGTTATTCTGTAAATGTTTTGCAGTCATTCATAAAAAATGAACTCCAGGCTGAAATTTATCATGTAGCTTGTTCCAGGAAATATATTTTGCCCAAGAGAGCAATCATTTTGGCTATTTAAACTTAACATTATGTGCAAACAAGAGAGGAAAACCTTTCACGGAACTGTTTCCCAGTTCTCATGTTATCATGTGTATACCACTTCTCCCACTCCAGCTCCTACATAAGCATCCCCTTTTTCAATGCTCTCTTTATCCAGTGCAAGATGCAGCTTTTGAGACCAGTGAAAGAAAAGGGGGAAAAAGGTATTTCCAAATGGCAGCATGGCTAACGAGTATGTGTGGTGGCTTCTGTCAGCAAACTTTCCAAGGCTTTTCACTAGGTAGATCAAAGAATCACAGAATTGCAGGGGTTGGAAAGGACCTCAAGAGATCGAGTCCAACCCCCCTGCTAAATCCCTACAATAGGTTGCACAGGTAGCCATCCAGACAAGTCTTGAATATTTCCATAGAAGGAGACTCCACAACGTCTCTGGGCAACCTGTACCAGTGCTCCATCACCCTTACCATAAAGAAGTTCTTCTGCATGTCAAGGTACACAGCATCCACTGCTCTCCTCCCATCTACCCAGCCAGTGATGACATCATAGAAAGCCACCAGGTTGGTCAAGGATGATTTTCCCGTAGTGAATCCATGTTGACTACTCCTGATAACCTTCTTATTTTCCAGTTGCTTGGAGAGGGTATCCAGAACAAGTTGTTCCATCACCTTTCCAGGGACAGAGTTGAGCCTGTAGTTTCCTGGTTCCTCCTTGCCTTTTTTGAAGACTGGAGTGACATTGGCAAGACCTTTCAAAGATGCTAGAGAGTGGTTCAGCAGTCACCTGTGCCAGTTCTCACAGCCAACGTGGGAGCATCCCATCAGGGCCCATGGATTTGTGTGTGTTGATTTTGGCTAGACACTCTCTGACCACATCCTCCCTGACTAACAGGAAGTCCTGCTTTACCTAGACTCTCTTACCTCCAGGGTCTGGCATTCCTGAGGGCTAGTCTTAGCATTAAAGTCTGAAGCAAAGAAGGCATTCAGAATCTTCACCTCCTTAGTGTCCCTTGTTACCAAGGCACCCACCTCATTTACTTAGGGGACCCACGTTTTTCCTAGCCTTCCTTTTACTGGTGAATCATAGAACTGTTTGAGATGGAAGGGACACTTAAAGGCCACCTAGACCAACTCCCCTGCAATGAACAGGAACATCCACAGCACATCAGATGCTCAGAGCCCTGTCCAGCGTGACTTTGAATGTCTCAAGGGTGGGGCATCCACCACCTCTCTGGGCAACCTGTGCCAGTGCCTCACCACTCTTGTAAAAAACTTTTTCCTTATATCCAGTCTAAATCTCCCCTCTTTTGGTTTGAAACCATTTCCCCTTGTCCTATCGCAACACACCCTGCTAAAGAGTCTGTCCATTTCTTTCTTAGATGTCAGCTGCATCTGTCTTAGTTGCACAGAAGCATGGAGAAGTGTCTCCCTGGTAGCTGTTACAGCATGTCTTAGCAGCTGTATACGTATTTGTGCAACAGACAATACATTGCACATTCTAAGAAGTTTTAATATGTATTTACAGTACAGATTTAATGTCTCTGCAGATCAGATAAGGCTACAAAAAGTCTGCCAAAAGATACTGGCGTAGATTTTTTTGGCAACAGCCTTTGCTGGAAGAAAAAAATAGTTGATACACTGAGCACAGAGAAGCAATTTATAAATAGGCCTTCTTGATGTTTTTTCAAGCCCAGCAGTAATACATTAGCTTTTTGAGTCTGATGAGATTGTTTAATATAATGCTACAATGGTATTTAAACAGCCAAATACAAGAAGACAAACCACAGTGTTACTAAAAATGCACCCTTGCGAGTTTTTGCACTGTATTTACTGCCATTGGTGGCAGTCAAGCAGTGGAAACTTTCTTGAAAGATAACTCATTTTCAGAGGGGTATAAAACCCAGGAGGCACTCTGCTTCACGTTGTTGCTCCTGGCAAGGGGCTGTTTTCTTCCTTCCATTATGCTTTTGGGTATTTATGTTCTCTGATTGCCTCGGATAGTTTACTGCAAGTAAACAATGAAACCAGATGAACAAGTCACTGATTTTTCCATACCGACCATTCTGTAGCATGAGGGCAATAGTTTCCTATTGTTTATTTTCCAGCACTCTTCCATAACTGATTTTTAATGATTAAAGCACCAGACATGATCCTGCTCCGTTCAAGGCATTAACAATGCCCACAGTGATGCCTGTGGTGCAGAACTGAGTCAAGGCAGGAGAAATGCTCGTGTAGCTCTTTTTCCCTTTTTCTTGTTTTCATTCTGTTACCTCTAATAATGTTACTTTAGGGCCATTGTCTGTTAGACAGACCAATTGAACTGCTATTTCTTTTTCAGATTCAGTCATCTAAGCAATTGCATAAAAGTTATTAAAGCAGTTAGTGGTCATAATGCATTTTAGTCCATTAGAAACAAACCAGGTGTGACCTAACAGTCTTCATTGCTCCTTCTGTGTAGGCATTCCTGAAAAATCGTTGCAGCCTATCCTCACATGTACTGTCTCTTCTCAGCTTAAGATGACAGCTCTCAGAAGTCTTATCCTGGGAAAGAACCCCAGTATAAAGGATGTAAACTGTTGGATTGACACCTGCAAATTATCGCATTGACTGTTCCATTTTTAAAATATGTAAAGGTAATCTGTAATATTCATGAAGGTTACCCCACTTCACTTTGAGACGGACAACATTAAGGTCTCTTTAGAGATCTTGGTAAGAATTTGCCAGTGTCCTAAAATGTTTGGTCTCAAGACATCCTGACTTCACCAGTGAGAGCTTCTAACACTTAGACATTCCTACTACTGCATTTCTGTACACTCCCAGCAAACGTACAAAACATTGCAACACTTATGATTCATAGCCCCATTATTTTTTCTGTATCCAAAATCCTACAGATGTTTCTTGTACAAACTAACAAAGCTCTTCACTAACCAAGCTTTTCCAGACGTTAATTATTTTGATTTGAGAGGTCTCATACAAGCAGCCTTCAACTGTGAACAGTTGTCTTTCTTCATGCTGTGCAGAAGTGAGAGTTATGGCACTTTGAGTGGAAACACTTTGACCTGTACATAATTTTACTGTTCAGAGCCATCTCCTTGAGATCTGTAAGATGAGTTAAGATAATAAAGTTCAGCATGTAAGGAAGCATTTGCTGGACAGGAGCTTATAGTTCACGTAATCATTATTTGCCCATGATACTGATATTAGTTCCTTTGATTTTTTTTTTTTTTTCCTAAAGGTTCATAGACTAGTTGGAAAATAAGAATGGAAGGGAGATCACTATTAAATCCTCTTCCCTGTAGCAAGAAAATGTAGAATTTCATCATTTCTAAGAGGGGATTGTCTAAAATGTTCTAAAAAAAATGTACAGTGACAGTTCCATATCTCCTAATGAAATCTAAGCATGATGATTGATTAAATAACTTAGCTTTATATAGTGGTTAAATATGGAACACTGCTATACTAATAAGCATTTTTCTTGCTTTTTCTCTTGGTATCCTCTGATTTCTTACTAACCTTCTGAACAATAGCATGCTCAGAACTGTATGGTAGTTGCAGATGTCTCCAGTTTCAAGCAAAAGTTTCAAATTCCTGTTTGTGTAGCATTTCTGCTTCCAGCAGTTATAACAATCTGCCTGATGCTCCAAACAACATTTAAGCATTTTAAAAGTACTAAAAATGTATGCAAATATATATTTTTACATACAAAAGTTCATACAAAATATCAGTCCATATACGTTTCTTCTTTAGCTCTGTGAGAACACATACATAAATCAGTGTTTGCTGTTTTCCATTGCCATCTCTTTCTATGACTGTTTCCAATCATCTACAGTTCCTTTCCAGTTAAGGTCTCAGTGAGTGTTTAGCACTGATGACATGGCTACTGGTGCACTGTGGATCATGAGATAGAAGGAAGCCAGCTGACAGGAGACCTTTTATTTATGGATCTCTGTGTAAAAGGCACATACCAGGTTCAGCAGGGTATTTAGAATCAGGAAAGTTTTAAGTTTTTCATACACATATTAGCAGAATCACATGACTTCTAGCCACTGATGAAAACTTTAACAATAAATACTTATTTTAGTGTATGATGAGTATTTGGATTGGTCTTCTGAGTTTTGACACATTCTCTCACTAATAGTGTGGCACTAGTTTATCTGTGCTAAATGGATTTCTATAGAGTTCCCATTCTTTCTGTGTCCTTTGTGTTACACAACCATAGACACAGTATTGTGTGCTCAGACCAGAACAGATAGAGACTGCCTAAAACTCAATGGAGTTGAAGATGAATAGCACAGCATAAATGAGGCCCAAAAGGACTCTATCCTTCCCTTTGCTGATGGCACGTGCCTGAGCTGGTGTAACACGCTGTTAAATGTAGGTAACATGCCTCTGCCACATAATTGTGACTCCAGCTTTATTACAGCTCCTAACCCAGCAGCTTGGCTCCTAACCACAAAGTAGCTTTACGTTTCGGGCGGTGCTGGCTCCATTACTGGAGGGCTGGGCAAATGATAGCTACTACAGTCTCTGGGTACTGTTTTGAACTAAATGCACTGTGTGGGAGTTACAAGTAGTTATTGCAGGCATGCAAGCTCGTATTGTGTCTTGTTCAGTGGAGTTTCTAGCAGTGTGTCATGAAATGATCTGTGGTTCCTCTTCCTGTTATGCTATTGCTATTAGAATCATGCTTCAGTTTGGTGGGAAGGGAATTCTGGAGGCCACCTAGCCCAGGCTCTGCACAGGTTGGATATTAGGAAAAATTTCTTCTCAGAAAGAGTGGTGAGGCATTGGAACAGGCTGCCCAGGGAGGTGGTGGAGTCACCGTCCCTGGAGGTGCTCTAGAAACATGGAGATGTGGCACTGAGAGATGTGGTTAGTGGTCACAGTGGTGGTGGGTCAACAGTTCAACTACATGAATTTTGTAGTCTTTTTCAATCTTAATGATTCTATAATTCTATGAAATCTGGACCAGCTTCACCATTAGGTCAGGTTTCTTAGGGCCTCATTGAATCAAGTTTTGATAATCTCCAAGAGTGGAGATTGTATGACCCCTGTTGTTGATCTGCACCTGTGCTTCACCCCTATAATTAAGAAGAGTTTTTTCCTCGTATTCAGCTTAAATGTTCCTTATTGGAGCTTGTGACTTCTGCTTCTTTTCCTTAGATGTGCACCTAGGAGAGGAATCTGGCTCCATTTTCCCTATTATTCCCCTTTTTCAATAGTTGGAGATAGCCATCAGGTTCCCCTTTCAGACTCATCTCTTCTGGGCTGAGCCAAGTTAGGTCCCTCAGCCTGTTTTAATACATCATGATGAAGGATGTACTCCAGATCTGTAACATCTTGGTCGCCTTCCTCTGGATCCTCTCCAGTATCAACATTGTACTGAGGCCCCAAACCTGGACTCAGTGCTCATTCATGCCCAGCAGAGGGAAGGATTGCTTCCTTGACCTGCTGGGTATACCCGTGCTAATGCAGCCCTGTACATATTTAGCCTTCACTGCAAGGACACACCACTGACTCATGTTCAGTGTCCTCCACTGGTACTTGTCCTCCAACCAGCTCCACCAGCAAAGCTGGAAAGTCCTGAGCAGTCCCCTGGGAGACTACATCCCTCTTCCTTCAGTTTGTAGGCACAGGCAGACTGGGGCAAGGAGGAAGGGAACTTACAGATGCTTCCTTTACAGGATCCCGTTCTTTGGAGCTCATTGCTTTGCTTTGCCCAGAAGCCTGCCTGGTCCTCAGCCTCTTCCCAGCTTCTGAAGGAGGGAAGAGGACTGTACTGTTTGGGTAAGTAGGGAGTGAGATTATAGTAAGGTGAGGCATTCAGTTTAGAGGTAATAGCCTTTTTTCCTTAGGCTGAGATGCTGGGTGCTTGCTAGTTTTCATTCAGTGTTTCTGGTATGCTTTCTAGTTTATATCTGATACAGTCTAAAGATGCCTGATGGACTACTGCAGGTGCTAGTATTCAACTAAATAAAAAAAAGTAAACATAAGTATAAAGATCTCAAATCCTATCATTGTGTTACATATCTTTTCTGTTGAAAAACAGTGCGGGAAAAATTCCCAAAGCTCACAATGGAAATATTTCTTGTTTATTTATACATGTAAGGAGCGCGTGGTGATAGAGTGGTAAATAGAAGGGTGATAGAATGCTGCAGCAGAGTCAAATTTGTGCTGATTTATGAAAATGAGGCTGCAGTCTTTTGACAGAAGAATTGCTCCAAGTGTCTTTGAGCAATAGATACACTAAGCAGAACAAATGTAATTGTTTACAGAGCCATGGTCTCTGCAATGTACTTGTACTACCCTTTCAGGATCAGTAGCAGTGGGAAGGTAATGCATTAGTTGTGCTTGACCTTTCTAAATAATCAGATTTTGCTTTTTGCCTTCTGTGCTCTTAAATGAGAACTTCCTTGCCAGCCTGTCTATGGTGAGCCCTAGCCACACCGTAGACACCAGGTTCAAGGAGTGCAGCATGGATTTCCTGCTCCTGGATTTGTAGGGCAGCTTCTAGGCCAGTCAGTGCCTTGAGTGGCATAATTACAGACATTCCTTCTGCCTTCCTGGCAGCTGGAATTACTCCTAGAAGTCTGCTTTGTGTGCTTCACAGAGCCTGGTTGGATAGTATGGCAGTGAGTAAAAATGCACTGAGAATTATGCCATTGAGTAGGTCGCTTTAACTGGTGTAACTGGGGTCCTTTAGTGCAGAGTCCAGTCTGGGTTTTACCACAGTTTTGGTTTTGTAACTGCTTCTTTTCATTTCCTTTGGATTTTACTGATGGGTTGCCTCAGTATATCTGCAGTAACGTTTTTGAAAGTTTGACAGCATTACAGAGCTGGTGGTGGTTCAAACTTCAATGTGCAAACCTGGCAATCTAAAATTAGAGCCCTAAATTCATCTTAAGGTGTTCAGTCAAGAGCTGCTGCATTTACTTGCCATTGGATTCAATAGAACTCAGAAAATGATGGGGAAAGGCACTTTACCCTTGGCTACACTTGAAGTTAAACTGAGCTCAGCACCAGTTGTAACTGCTTTATCAGCAGAGGGTAAATTTGCTGGAGTAGACAAAGCTTCTGAGTTTCTGGTTTTTGCTCAATAGGAAGCAAATTTATGAACTTTTTTGGTGTTTGTTAAAACTAAATGTATTTCTTCTGTCTCCCAGATGTTTTTTAGGCAGCAGGAAAGATTTAGCAGTCTTAGCAAAAAACAAAAAACAAAACAAAACAAAAAAAAAACCGACGATCATTTTGGAAACATGTCACAATCCCCCTTTCTGTGTCAAGATGTTGTGCTGCACAGAAATAAAGTAAGCGCTGCTGTGGGGCCCAGCACATCCACCGTCCAGCTGCTGCAGATGTTCTGATAAGCTGCAGTGCACTGTTTGGGATGGAGGAGGATGTAGCATGTTGCTGGCTGGGTGCTGCAGGGTGACAGTGCTCAGAGAGGACAGGCAGATCCTTTTGCTGCTCCTTCCCCTCTCATCTGATGGAGGAGAACAGCAGGAGGCAGTGGTGCATCTGTCACCTCTGCCATTGTCTCCTGTTTGCATTAGCAGCACTTCATGCTTTGCTGCGCACAGTGCTGCCACGAGGCAAGGCGATGCACTTGCAGAGGCTCTGCCAACATCCAGGGTTGAAAGAAAGAGTGCAGAGTTGTCTCTGAGCCTCGTGTCTGGGCTCAGCCCCAGGGCAGTGTGCACAGGTGGGCCGAGCTGTGGCAGCACGGACTTGGTCTTTCTGCTGACATTTGGATCCACTTGTTTGAGAGGAATCGGTTTTTGTCTTGACTACACGTCCCTCCAAGAAAACTTATTTATTGTTTTCTTTCTTGCCGTTTTCATTTGCTCTACAGTGATAGATTTCTCTCCTGTGGCCCTTTGCTCAAGCCTTTCTTGTACTGGCTGTGTTTTGCTCATGGCTGTGGCATTATGGATCTGTGTGGACGGCAGCTCTCGGTGAGGGCTTTCCTTGCCTGATTTACCAGCTTTACAACTAAACCAGCCAGTATGCCCGCATCTAACACTATCTCTCTTCACAGTGGTTTTCCCTGAGGTCCCACTGTTTGTTCTCCTTTGAAGTCCTGAATTAAATGGCGTCATGCCTCAGATACCGTAAGCTATTCCTGTGCTTTCACCAGGTGCAGTTATCTGAAGTGAAAATAAAACCAAACATTTGTTTGAGTTTAGTTGCTGTGTTATCAATCAGCTTCCTGATTGCCATTGCTAAGGCAATCAGAGATTTCTGCTTTTGGGGGGGATCTGATCAGCAGTACTGCGTAGATCAGAGTGTGTTGTCTTATCCAGCAGTGAACATTTAAAAGCAAATGGAAATGTAAAAAAACAGAAGTCTTGAAACACCACAATTATTAAGGCTTATGCCTTGTGGAGACTTGATTGATGTTAATAATTAAAATAATTTGTCGGTTTTGATAATGAGAATCTTTAATCCCAAATCCCTTACTCCTTTGAAATAGCAGTAAGCAGGATCCTCTCCACATAACGTGCTCTGGGAATTTAGTCCTCACAGGTAATAAATTATTAGGGTAGCTCCTAATGCTTATATTACAAAATGCTGTTTTAACAAAAGAAACATACATTTACAAGTTTCTTATGAAAAGGAAATAATTTATGTACATTATTTGGTAGGATTTTTGGTCTGTTTACTGTTAAGATGTACTGATCCCCAGAGTGTAAGTGGAGATGAGTTAAGGAGACGTACAAAGATTTCTGCTCTTTGCTTTTCCAGGGCCAAGAATATGCAGTGCTGGGCATTTTCTAGATGGTTCTGGTGGTGGGCAGGACCCATCTGAACCCTTCTCAGTAGTGTCCAATGATGTCACCATCGTGTTTGTGTGGGCTCGGTTTGTGTGGAGCTCAGGAGCTTGGCTATAGCTCAGAAGCTATGATTGCCATATCTGGCATGTTTGCTGTGTGCCCTTGCTTCATGTGATGTAAAAACAGTCAGGAAAATCAAAACACTGACCAAAGAAAAAATTGAAAAAGAGACATGTCCTCGTAGTCTTTGTGAAAGCAAGAAGCAGAGCACTCCACTGGGCTTGCTGTCACACAGTTATTTAGGAAAAAAATGTGTAGATGGTACAACATTCGTATTTTGTACAAGACATCCTCATCCAGACTGACAGTGCACTGCTTTCACACTTCCCTTTTAAAAACTTTAAAATACATTTGAGCTTGAAATATTGTTTTAAACTGTAAAATAAAAAGACGATTAACTTAGAAAATGTTGAATTTCAATGTGGCAAATGTTGAAAACCTATTTAGTTAGTAAGCATTTTGATATAGTTAGTTTAATAGGAGTATAAATTTACAGATAATTTTGATTAACTAAAACCTGTACTTCAGTGAAAAGTAGAATGTAACTGAAAAGCTTTGCTTTTGCATACGAAACCTCTTATTCCTTACCATTAGCTATTTTATATGCAGCATTTATATCTACATTCATACACATATAACATAGGCCATTTTGTAAATAATGAAAAGACTAAAATGTATTGGCTGTAAAGACATGAAAAACACTAAAACTTTGAAATTCTGAAGTGTAGCAGAACCACACTCAACAAAAGCCACTAATCTTTTCAGATCACTTCAGTTTTACAAGCGAATATGAATTGCCTTCCCATCATATTCCAGTGTGTAAAAACCTCGCATTTGATTCACCATTTCTCTTCTCTGCCTCTGTCTGAACTGCTCTTCGGGAAGAATGTTGTCTACTGAACTGTCTTCTTCACAATACACACCAACCTTTCCATCAACAGTTGGACTAGATGGTCTTAGAGGTCTTTTCCAACCTTAATGATCCTATGATTCTATGAGTAGGAACCACTGGGAGGTGTATTCAAATGTTAGTTCTCGGCCTTTCAAATCTCATTAACAGAATTATCACATGCTCAGGTGAATGCTTCCTCACAACTTCTAATGAATTCCAATTGGATGTTACCCACTGCACAGAGTTTATTGGCTTTTTTTTTTAGTGTCCTATTCTCGGCTTGGAGAATATGCCCTACGAGGAGCGACTAAAGGAACAGGGGCTGTTTAGTCTGGGGAAGAGGAGACTGAGGGGAGACCTCATTGCTCTCTTCAAATACCTGAAAGGTGATTGCAGTGAGAGCGGGGTTGGTCTCTTCTCAGTGGTGACAGTTGACAGGACAAGGGGAAATGGCCTCAAGTTGCACCAGGGGAGGTTTAGGTTGGATATCAGGAAAAACTTCTTTACAGTAAGTGTTGTTAAGCACTGGAACAGGCTCTCCATGGAGGTGGTGGTGTCACCACCCCTGAATGTGTTTAAAAACCGTTTGGATGTGGTGCTCGGGGACATGATTTAGCAGTGGGTTGTTAGAGCAGTATGGTTAGGTTGCGGTTGGACTTGATCTTGAAGGTCCTTTCCAACCTGAGCAATTCTATGATTCTATGATTCTATGATCAGGTTTCAAACTTCCTTAGCTATTGGAAAAAGTTGTTCATAATGATTTGAACTTCTCAGGAAGACATCCACGCCTCCTTCTCTTCCAGTGCTGTATTTCAGGTTGGATATTAGGAAAAATTGCCTCTCAGAAAGAGTGGTGAGGCACTGGCACAGGCTGCCCAGGGAGGTGGTGCAGCCTGTGTCCCTGGAGGTGTTCAAGAAACGTGGAGATGTGGCACTGAGGGATGTGGTTAATGGGCGTGGTGGGGATGGGTTGACGATTCAGCTAGATGTTGGTCTTTTCCAACCTTAATGATTCCGTGATTCTATGATTCTGTTTTGCTTCATCTCTATGGCTCAGTTCTTGCAGCCCTGGTGTGAGATGAGGTGGTATCTCTTCTTCCAGAGAAGTCCCCGCACAGAATGCCATCAGTCTTCCCAGCAGCATTTCTCAGGAGACAGATCTACATTTTAGGAAATTGTTGTTCATGCCACTTTTCTGTAGTAACTGCGTCTCTTTCACACCCTATACAAATGTATTCCATCAGTCTTCTTCCCCAGTGGCTCGAGAGGATTTCCCCTGCAGGACCAGGTGGCTGATGGGTGACTGCTGGCCTGCCCTAGATGGTACAAAACAATTGTGATTTTTTTCATATAGGTGCAAATGAGTCTACAAAGGCACAGGTTCAGTGGCAGATAGTTAATAAGACAGTCAAGTGTTTCTCATACACTTTTTAGTTCTAGAAATCAGACAGAGCAATTAGCCTAAGCTGTTCATTGTGTTATTTGTACAGCTATATGTTTTCTCCATATCTTGCTGTAAATATTCTGGTTTAATTTTCAGTACTGGGATGTGTAAGCAGCTGTGACAGTCTCCACCAGAAAATGTTTCTACAGGAGCCAGACTTCTCAACACATTTTGCATTTTATTTATTTCTCTCCAGTTTCACTTTTCTGCGTGTACTGATAATTCTTTTGCATGTCTCACAATTATTGCTGCCCTGTTTCTGTGGAAAATCGAAAACAATACAACCAGTCAATAGAATGGTAATGCTTTACCATTATTTTCTTTTATTCAGTGCCTACTGAAGATAACATCTTCAGCGTTATCCTTCTGCTGCTTATTTTAACAAAAAGAAAATAGCTAGTTACTATTTAGAAGTAGGTTGTTGCTTTCCCTTTCCAGCCAGCTCTGTTTTACCAACTTGAGCTCTGCTGCTCCAGTCCATGTTCAGAGGGTGGACATCACCCAATTCAGCTTCCTCTTCTCCATAGTGTCTCCAGAGGGTGGGGTGGGACCTGTGGGCTGAACATGGCTTGGGATGGAGCAGAATGTATGGCAGAAACAGCAGTAGCACAGGGAAATAAACTCTTGTAGATCTCTTGACTTAGCCTACCTAGACTTTAGCAGAGACTTCGGCACTGTCTCCCACAGCATTCTCCTGGAGAAGCTGGCAGCCCATGGCTTGGACAGGTACACTCTTGCTGGGTAAAAAACTGGCTGGAGGGCCGGGCCCAGAGGGTGGTGGTAAATGGAGTTAAATCCAGCTGATCACTGGTCACGAATGGTGTTCCCCAGGGGTCGGTATTGGGGCCTGTCCTGTTCAATACTTTTACTGATGATCTGGATGAGGGCAATGAGTGCACCCTCGGTAAGTTTGCAGATAACACCAAGCTGGCAGGAAGTGTCGATCTGCCTGGGGGTAGCAAGGCCCTACAGAGGGATCTGGACAGGCTGGATTGCTGGGCTGAAGACAGTGGGATGAGGTTCAACAAGACCAAGTGCCAGGACCTGGACTTTGGCCACAACAACCCCAGGCAACGCTACAGGCTTGGGGCAGAGTAGTTGGAAGACTATGCAGAGGAAACTGACCTGAGGGTATAGGCTGATGCTCAACTGAGCATGAGCCAGCAGTGTGCCCAGGTGGCCAAGAAGGCCAATGGCATCCTGGCTTGTATCAGAAATAGTGTTGCTAGCAGGAGCAGGGAAGTCATTGTCCCTCTGTACTCAGCTCTGGTGAGGCAGCACCTCAAGTACTGTGTCCAGTTTTGGGCCCCTCACTGCAGAAAGACATTGAGGCCCTGGAGCGTGTTCAGAGGAGGGCGATGAAGCTGGTGAGGGGTCTGGAGCACAGGCCTTATGAGGAGCGGCTGAGGGAGCTGGGATTGTTCAGTCTGGAGAAGAGGAGGCTCGGGGGAGACCTCATCACTCTCTATAACTACCTGAAGGGAGGTTGTAGTGAGCTGGGCTTTGGCCTTTTCTCTTGTATAACTAGTGACAGGATGAGGGGGAATGGCCTCAAGTTGTGCCAGTGGAGATTCAGGTTGGATATTAGGAAATACTTCTTCTCTAAGAGAGTGGTCAGGCGCCGGAATGGGCGGCCCAGGGAGGTGGTGGCGTCAGTCACCATCCCTGGAGGTGTTCAAGAAACGTTTAGATGTTGTGCTGAGGGACATGGTTTAGTGAGAACTATTGGTGATAGGTGGATGGTTGGACTGGATGATCTTGTAGGTCTTTTCCAACCTTGATGATTCGATGATTCTATGATTCTTTACTAAAGCATCATTACATGGGCTCAGGCTTTGAATAGAGGCTATTAATGATGGACATCTCAGAAGGAAATTAATACTGATGAAGTTAATCAAAAGTATTTAATTATCACAGCATCATAGAAATGTTTGAGTTGGAATGGGCCCTTGAAGGACATAGTCCAACTTCCAGGTGTGATGAGTATATATGACATCTGGCTCATCTTTATCTGAAAAAGATGAGGTTTTAGTGAGCTTACTGGAGAATTTGTTACTGTGCTCCTGAGAAACAGTCAGTGATACTGGTGAATAGAAATCAGTGCACAGAAACTTGTGTTGCTTGGTTCATTTTCATATATTATTTTCCTCCTAAAGGAATGCTGCTTTGTTTGGTTGCACTGTGCAGACAAAATGTAAGGGCAATAACATACACCAAAGAAAGCAATGCCTATGCTGTGATTCTGGGTCAGTCAGCGTTAGGGTAGACTTAGGGGCACCAGCGATTTCCAGCCTTCTCCTCCTAGCATGCAGAAAGGGCCAAGGTCCTTCCTGCCCCCACTGTCCCTGACCATAGGTGACATCTGAGGCATGTCAGTGGCCCCAGGAGCAGCAGAATGACCTGTTCTGTTCTGCTCCACCAGCACTGGCATGGGCTCTGCTGAGGCCCCATCCATCCCCTGTTAGGCCGGGGATGACAGCAGAGCAGGTGTTTTCCTGATGCCTGTGGAGTACCCCACACCACAGCAGGTGGATGTGCCCTGAAGGAGGCTGCAGCCCATACAGGGGCAGGCTCCTGGCAGGAACCTCCATGGTGAGTTCCCACACAGGAACAGGTTTACCTTGAGGGACATGGTAAGGACCCATGGACCAGGAGAAAAATCTGACCCATGAGCTTTTTCATTACGTGCTCTGTCCTTGTCTTGTTGAGGAAGGGGAATGAGAGAATGGCTGGATGGCTAGCAGCTGACAAAGGTCATCTCACCATTTAAACATCTGTTAATGTTTTGCTCCACTGGGTGACAGATTTGGTGAGAAGTGTGTGAGGTTGTGCAAGAAATATGAGAGTGAGTTCCCCCATATATTTCTCAGTTCCTGAAACTTTCCTCACCTACGTATGGTAACATAGAGTGTAACTGATTACTGATTAGAATCATAGAACCACAGAATCATTTGAGTTGGAAGGTTCTTTGAAGGTCATCTAATCCAACTGCCCTGCAATGAGCAGGGACACCTACAGCTCCATGAGGTGCTCAGAGTCCTGTCCAGCCTGACCTTGAGTGTCTCCAGAGGCGGAGCATCCATCACCTCTCTGGGCAACCTGTACCAGAGCCTCACTGCCCTTACTGTAAATTGTTTTTTCTTATACCCAGTCTAAATCTCCCCTAAAGGAGAGGAGAAACATGAACTCAGCTTCCTGTTGAGCCTATCAGTGCCCCTTCCTGCCTAACCAGCAAGACTGAAGTGGACGTGCTCTGATCAGTGTAGAGCAGCTAGAGCTCAGCTTTCACGCTGAATGTGGAAATTCTGTTATTTTCATTTTGGGAAAAAGAAAAAAAAGAAGCACAAAAAACCCACCAGAAATCAGTGTATTAAAATATTTAATAAATACTTTTCTTTTTATGAGGCAATAAGGACAAAACACAGAAGTTGTTTAAAAGTCCTACTTTAAAATGCTTTGAGGATGAGATCTATAATACAACTCTGTGATGCTGAAGCAAAATTCTTACTACTGTGTTCTGTTTAATGTATTCATTTAATTAGCTGTTGTTTGCTGAAGGGATGTAGCTATGCCAGGAGCCTGGAATCCAGACTCGCACAAAATGTGTGTTTGTGTCATATAAAGAAACCAGGTCTGAGCTCAAAGCCAGTTACTGTGAGCAGAGCTGAATGACTGCACAGACTGGGAGGATCCACTCATAGCAGGTGTTAGAAACATGAGCTCAGCCTTGTGCCTAGATTCTATACGCAGAGCAGGGGACTTAATCAGCACTTCTAATTAGAGCCCCTGTAAGTGCATGATGAGAAACTCAGCACAGCTGGCAGTGTTGCAGGTGCTTTGAATTCTGGGTAATGTGGAATACATTCCGATTTCCATTGTCCATACTTCAGTTGTAAACAGTACTGAACTACTCAAGAGATATCTGAGAATATCTCAGATCTGAGATATCTGAGGCACAGTATGGACAGAAGATGAAGATGGTCACCTAATGAGTAGGGATGAGGAAAAGACAGAAACATTTAATGCCTTTTTTGCCTTAGTTTGTAATATTAATGCTGCCCAGTCATTGAGTTGGAGAATTGTGACTGGGAAAAAAGGTCTTTCCATTCACCAAAATTGTAAGGGAATCATTGTATCAGCTTATCATTCGTAAGTCCATGGGGCCTGATGGTTTCACCCTAGAGCACTGAAGGAGTCAACGGATGTTGCAGCTGAACCCCTCACAACAAAGTACCAAAGGTCTCGGGAGTCTGGGGAGGTCCCCACCAGCTGGCTGCTGGGCACCATTATACCCATCTACAAGAAGGGCATGAGAGAAGACCCAAAAAACTATAGGCTTGTCAAATCACTAAGGCAGGACTTTCCCTTGATGAGCCCATGTTGACTATGCCTGGTAATTGGTAATTTGATATCCTTCTACATACTATAACATCCCTGCTTAGTGGATGAAGGGAAGTCAGTGGATGCAGTCTTTCTGGATTTTAGTAAGACTTTGATGCCATCCCTCACAACATCCTTCTGGACTGACTGTCCAGCTGTGAGATGAACAGGTTTGTGTTTTGTTGAGAGATGAACTGGCTGCAGCTCAAAGGGTTGCAGTGAATGGGGCTGCATCTGGCTGGAAGCTGTCACTGGCGGAGTTCCCCAGGCTCAGTTCCAGGGCCAGTTCTGGTCAACATCTTCATCAGTGATCTGGATCAGTGTCCTCAGTGATCTCTGCTCAGTATCCTTAGCAAGTTTCCTGATGACACTAAACTGGGAGATGCTGTTGAGTCCCAGGCTGGAAAGCAGCTCAGCAGAAGGGATGTGAGGGTGCAGGTGACAGCAACTCAGCATGAGACAGAGGATGGGATATGGGATGTCAACACAAGCAGAGCAGTGATTTGTACAAGGCAAAAGAAGAAACCCATAAATGTCCCCTAATAGAGCTGGAATTTCAATACTTATTTCTTGTCTCTGCAGTGGTGGTTTAAATGCTTCAGTAGCAACTCTTGGTGCAATAAAGGCATTGTTATGGCGGTATGAAAGTGCTCAGAGCCTTGATGTGGGGTTCTGTCCTCACCTAGCTGTTTACGGCTGTCAACAGTTGTAAATCTATGTGGCTTAAAAGCAGTAACAACTGTTCTTCTAACCAGGACAGTTTTAACTACTTATCTTCTCAAGTTAGAGATCTGGGCTATACTAGGAAGCTTTGCTGGGGGCAAAGCTGTGGCTGAAAGAGAGTCTGAACTGTTTGAAAGCACTCCATTCTGGGTGTTTGCCGATTTTAACTTTTTTAGTTAGTATAATTCATGACATTGATGCAATGTTGTCTGGCTTTTTTTGTTTTCCCACAGGTTGGCTGGATTAACTGGCTGTCATTCAGAGGGACCTTGACAGATCTATTTTGCTTTCGTTGAACCTCTCTACTGCACGTCGTAAGGATTTCCTGCATCCAGAAGCTGCACTGAAGGCAACTGGGCAGCACAAAAATGTGACTTTGACAAGAGACTCCAAGCCTTCTGCAGAGGAATTTCTTACTGATCAGTTTGTAATTTAAGCCTATAACTGAAGCATGCATAGTAGTTAGTTAATCTGATAGGGGAAAAAGGCTTTCTTGTTACCTAGCGCTGCCAAAAAAGCAGTCACTTGAAGCTTCAGAATGAGTGCTCCGTTAATCCCAAACAAGTCATGTTACTCCCAGCTTCAGGACAACCGAAGTGAAATAAAAAATAATAATGAAAGCACAGTGAGTGTGGGGGATACCAATGCCAACCAAATCGTGACAAAAGTTAGAACCACGGAAGGAGATATCAAGAAACAGGGTTTGACAGAGGAGGGTGGAAATATACACTCTGGAGGATCAGAGAAAGTTACTCATCTGGATACAGAACAGAATAAACTGGTGTTCAGAGATTCTCGGACCTGTAACACCAGCGTACAGGAAAGTAAGCTGCCCTCAACCACAAGCAGGGAAATGGGGAAGGACAGCAGGACCAGCGAAGTTAAGGATATAGCAAGGCATATCAGGATTAGCCGAGGACAAAGTCTGTCCAATTTAAAAAGCAGCACAAATGATTCTAACCTGGAGATAATTTCAAAAGGTGATGTTGACTTCACCCAGAATTTTCCTAAGGGTAAAACGTCCAGAGCTGTGGAGATGGAAAGAATAAAAAGGCTCTCTTTGGGCAGACCCAGTAAATTTTCTCCTCAATCTGAAACACTTACGAAAGAATGTGTTGGCCGTGCGTCTTGTAAGCGTCTGCTTTCTGCATCATTGGATTCCATTGACAGGTCTCACCATTTGATTGGAAATACAGAGAAATCACAAAAAACTTCCACAGATCATTTTCTCGGGATGGTGTTTCATCCACTCGACAATACCTCAGAGGAAAATACTGTCTTTTATTCCAAACCATCTACCTCAGGGAACAAGAAAATAAGTAAACCAGAAAATGTACCAAACGTTAACACTGAAAGCACACTGCATACTTCTCATACCAATCATCATTCAGCTGTTAAGCCCAATGAGATTGCTAGTAAATCAGAAGCACAATTAGGTCAGGGTGATAGAAGTAAGAAACTGGAGCTTAAGGCTGCACCATCTCTACAGTCTAAAAACACATGTCAACAAAAGGTTGAGAGAATTATGGTGGTAGAGTTTCTGGGATGTAAAAAAGATGGAAGTACAACAGTGCAAGAACAGAAAGGGTCTGGATCTGACACATCAACATTTCAAACATCCCATTTTCAAGACATTTGTGATAAAGCAGAGGACCCCTTGTCAAGTCAGGTCGTAACCTCTCCTGATGACAAATTGCAAAGTGAAAGCTTCACCATCCATGGGGAAGGAAGAGGAGGCCATGAGAGTGACAGCGGGGCAGCTACCCAGGTTAGTGAGGAAGACAGAGAAGTGGAAACAATAATCCCACTCACCTGCGATGGTAATTCCAGCAGCAAAGTGACACCTAAAAAAAATGAAAATTTACATGAAGCTGATGCAGGCTGTGCTGGAACAGTTGGTGAACAGGTATCTCTTATCAATAACACGAATCTACCTGACAGCAAACCCTTGCAAGTTAATGAGGAGAAACTGATGCTAGTCGAAGGAAGCACTGAGGATGCTGCCGTGCCTGCTTCTGATCTCTCGGAACAACACAGAGTGTGCAGTGCGGAGACAGTGCCAAACCAACAACCTGACAACCACAATAGTGATGTGGAAACCTCAAGCTTCTTGGTTCCAAGTAAAAAGACAGCTCCTGCACAGAAACATCCTCCAGATGAAGCACCAGAGAGCTATAATGTTTCGGCAAAGGCTGACACCTTTTTATGTGTTCCTACTCATATGCACCCGGTGGCAGTGCTGGATGTTAATAGTCAGCCCGCACTATCAAACAGTAATTTGAAGGACCTTTATGCACTTCCCATTAACAAACTGTCACCCTCCTCAGTCCTACCTCCTGTTGACAGTACGCAGTTGATAAACATATCCCCCAAAGTGCCTATGAAGACTGCAATCAGCAGCGCAATCCCCAAACCTATCTTGGTCCACTCCAAGGGCTCCCTCACAGATAAGGTGGATGTGGACAGTGACTGCAGTGAGAAACTGGAAGAAAGCATGGAGGTGAAACCTGCCATACCCAAGCCCAAACCTGTGAGACCTAAAATCATCACATACATCAGAAGAAACCCTCGTTCGATAGAGCAGCTCGACCCTTCATTTGCACCAGCGGGGCTGCCGTACGGTACCACAGCGTGCACAGTGCCCATCTCCATGGAGCAGAAGACATCTGGTGGAGGGGAGGGGAAGGCCCCCAGCGTCCTGTATGACAAATTTAAACCTGACCTCCAGAAGCCAAGGCTCTTCAGTTCTGGACTGGTGGTGTCAGGAATTAGGGCCCCCGGTCATCACTTCGGTCCAGTGGGTGAGAAGTTCCTGCAGGAGGTAAGCAGGTGGCTTTGACACTTTTGTATGCCAGGTGGTGAGGGTTTGCTTACTTGTTGCTGCCAGAAGTTAGTTCTCAAACCTTAAAGAAGAAGTAAATCCTGAAGCAAAGCAATATGTGATGATTAGAAATAAACGTAACCTTTTCTGGCACTGACCTTGATGCGATGTCTGATCTGTGACTGGAAGTTGTCACCGTGTTCCTCCAGCATTTCCCAGCATACCAGTCACCTGATAGTGTATAAATAGAGATGTTTAGATAGGAAAAGGCATGCTGTTTGAATTTATCCTTAAATGGGACTTCTGTTTTTTCCAAAGAACAGCTTTGGGAAATTAATGTAATTTGCCCACAGAGATTTTTCCTCCTTAATGGGAATCTTGGCAGGTTTTTGCAGTCCGAGCACTAGCGGTCCATATGCATTCTCTTCTGTTTAGCTATACAGAAAAACAGGAACTGTCAAATATCATTAGATTATATACATCATACAGGAAAAGATTTCCTTTTGACTCATTTTAAGCAGCTTGCTCTATTGCCAAGCATCTTAAATAAGAAAACTCCCTTCCTGAGAAAGTCTTCCAGAGCAGCTGAAAGGTAATGGAAGTCCCTCTGCCCAGTTCTGAGCCCTTATATCTGGTTGTGTTTCCACATTGGTAAGCTGAGCAGGAGTGCTGGCTCCCTGCAATCCCTGCTGGGAGGTGAACACAGTGGTTGAATGGTGACATTGCTTGGTAGGTGGGGAAAGGACAGGGAAGAGGGGGTTATATTTAAGTCTGTGATGTGCCCTTGAGACTACTGCTTTGGACCTATGGTAGCTTAACAGGCAAGCTTTCTACATAAATACCAAAGATTCCACAACTGTGTTTAATTTTAACCAGTCCTAAAATAAAATAAAATAATTACTTATTTTATATACCTACCTTGTTCTATATACAATATTTATCTAAGGAACAGCATTGAAATAACACATTTGGTAACAGAGCTGACAATCAGAAGCCAGCAAATATCCACATTAAAATCTCATGTGTGAGTGTACATTGGCCCTTCTTGCATGTTAACAGTCAACCTAACAGACAACTGTTGAAGTGATTGTGGAGTATAGGTTTTTGTAAGATATTTGGTATTTCAAAAATCAGGCAGCATCAACAAACACAACTGGAAACAAAAAGACCAATTTCTAGTAACTGTGGAGGACTGTTCTTGGCATGAATAAGACTCAGGTTGTGGCAGGTCTGCAGTGTGGTTTACTCTACAGTAGAGTTCGCAGGACGACATTTATTTTCTGGAGAGGGCATAAAGCATCTTACCCCCCAATAAATATGACTGAGTGGGTCTTTCGGGTAAAAAGAAAGCTATTAGAGTGGGATGAGGTAGATCAGAATCACCCTGGCAAATTGACAGTGCTGAAGACTCAGAGCTTTTGTAGACAAGGAGATGCTAGGGCAGGATGACTACATTAACTTTGTAAGGGAAAAATTCCCAGACTCCTCTATTTCATGTATCCAATTTGGACTTTGCAGTGCTTTGATTAGCATTTTATAGCTCTCTACATAGCTATGATGGGGGTGTTAATAGCTGCTATCAAATCTCCAAGCAGCCTTCAGCTAGCTAAATGGTAGGCACAATTAAATGCCCCCTTGGGTGCTGTGAGCTGGAAATGACAAGGAGGTGCTGTCTTGGGCACGACCTGTCTGAGGAAGGCTCGAGGGCTGTCTCTGAGGCTTTAATGTTTGACAACGTTATAAACAAAGCAACATGAAGGAAGGTGTTTGGCCACCTCACCTGCTGGCAGAGCTGCCAGTTCTGCTCAGAGTTACCCAGGCTGTGGAAATTCCCAAATGGTTCCTGTGTTTTCTTGCAGACTTTCCAGCTCTTTCTGACAAGCTCATTAAATGAGAGGAGTGGGGAATACACAGTACAGTTCTGAGCTGAGGTTCCTGTTAGTGGATGGGCTGTACTAATCCAAACTGGTTTTAGCAGCTCTGTAATGGTCTTATAATCAATAGTTGCATATGATTCTATGGGGACCAATTGAATTCTGTGCTTGAGGAACTCACTCTTAAATACAAAAGAAAAAGGAACGTATCTTCTTAGCTAGTTTTTGTCACTGTGTGAGCTCAGATCTCCAAGAACCAAATCTATTTCCTGAGAGATAGTTGGGTAAATCCTCCTTACTTCTCTCAGCTTAAGAAAATGTTTTATCCTTGCAATTGTTATGTGTGCATATATCTGTGTTACCTGTAGCATACTGTCAATAAAGATGAAGAAGAGGTGACTGGAGGTTTCATTAAGCTGACCCAGTTTATCAGAACTGCCTGCTTTCTATATTTAAGGATTTTCCCTGTTCCTCATACTGAAGTACTTGGCACCGGTATATTTACTGGCAGTCAATATAGGGGATAAGAAGAGTATAGTGAAATCTGATTGAAGTAAATTCATCAGGGAGAAAAAAATAATGGAATCTTACCCAGGAAAACAGGCTTGTATCTAGAAATTGAAAACAAGCAGCTAAGCATCTCTTACAGTCCAGGCATAAAAAATCATCTGTACGGTGAAAACCTGCATCCCAACTTGAAGAAGTAGGTCAGAGGAAAAAGGGAAACTGGGATATCTCATGGCAGGAAATAGTACTAAAAACAAAGAAAAAAACAGAGCAAAAATATAATGCTCAGTGTTTGTTGCTTCTGTCCTCCTAGTTCCTGTGCAGAGACCTCAGAGATTCCTTACTTAATGGTTTAAGGCCTATCTTGTCTCTTTTAGCAAATTAAAGATTTGCTAAATTAGGATTAAAGCTCTTGAAGCAGCTTGGATCAAAGCTTTTATAGCTAATGTTAAAGTGCATATTCTAAATGCTTATAATTGCTAAATAGAAATTGATTTGGCATATTATATGCATCATAACTTGCAGCAGACTTAATTAATTGCAGTTACTTTTCTTCCTAGGTAGCCTATGGCACTTTTTTTTGATTAATTTTTAAGCAAATTTAGTTCAGAATTCCTATTTCCTAAGCCATTTTCTTCTTCTGGCCTAAATAAAGTACGCTGAAGAAATATTTATGGGTTCTTTCTAGATTATGATGATTTTACATTTTATAAGGAAATGCTGGAGAAGTTGATCTTCACTTGGGAGAGCAAACAGTTCTTTGCAGATGAGTCAGATGAAAGCCCAGAGATCTTCTGGCATTGCTTTATGCCCTCGTCCTGAGTCCAGGGAAGCAGTGAACAGAGGTGAGGGTTGGGGCATGGATGCAAGGGCTCAATCAGGGAACCAGGTCTTTGCTCAGCCACATTCTCTCTGCTGAGAGCCAGCTTGCCTGAACTGCTTCCAGTCTGGGACTCGCTGTGCTGGTCTCACGGAATGCGCCCTATGAAATACTGACAGATTTGACACTGATTTTAGCAAAGAGGCATCCATTCATAATTAGCAGTAAATGTTTCACGTCTGCAAATTTGCTTTTTTTTTTTTTTTTTACCAGTTCAAATGGGCAGCTGTGTTTTATAACTCTGATTTGGAATATTCTGACAGCCCTCTGAAAGTACAATGTACCGAAACACGTACACCTCTCCATGTGGGTCTCCTCAGGAACTCAGAGGCACAGATTATACACAGATTATACCACATATTTTGTAGTAAGAACATAAGGATATGTAGAGATTTTCTCACAGGCAAGCAATTTGACAATCCCATTTCTCTCATAAGAAGAACTAAAATATCTTCAGCTTTATGTATAACTATTTAAGTTAACAGTCTCCCTTTGAAAGTACATCAATCTCAGTAAGAGATTGCCTTTAAGTGCCCCTTCCAACTCAAATGATTCTGTGATTCTATGATTCTATTTGTGGAGGGGGGCTCATATGGTTAGGCCATCCCTTCTTAATAGTGACCATCAGTCTACAGGGCTCTGAAGCCAAGAATGACAAGGAGGGAAAAGTAGCTTTTATGAGCAATTCAGAGATCCATATCCTGTGTACATATTGGTTTATTGTATAATATCTGTATTCATGATTTTTCCTTAGGTTGGGGAAAGGCCTGCAAAAGACGAATTTTGTCCTCCACCATACACTCACTATGAGGTCCCACCAAGTTTTTATCGGTCTGCCATGATACTTAAGCCACAGTTAGGACTGGGTGCAGTCTCCAGGTTACCATCTGCCAAAAGCAGGATTCTCATTGCAAGTCAAAGATCCTCAGGCACCTGTCTTCATCAGCAAGGAGAAATAACGAGTGCTCCCAGTCTCTATCATCCTGATGCTTCAGGTATAGTATGATCTTTCTTTCCTTTCCTTTAAATATAGTCACCAATACAACATATATATACTTCAGATAGAAATATCACAAAATGAGCAACATCTTGACCTGATACTACAAAGCTCCAATAGCACTCTTTGAGAGGTGTCTTCTTGTCCTTGGGCAAGGCTGGCTATGGAGTCTTGGTCTTGCACAAAAGTTAAGCAGGTCATTGCCGATGGAGGAGGATAAATTTCAGTAATAATTCTCATTATGCTCTTTTTTGTCTTCCTCCTCCTTGTAAGTGTCTGCAAAACCTTTTCTTTTGTCGTGTGGAAGGTAATGGAACATTTTCCTCCCATCATGAAGACCCAGTTTTTCAATCTGACTGTGACACTGGCCATCATGTTATGCTCTGAAAACACTGATGGTGTTCAGAGGGAAAGACCTTGATTCTCTGAAACCCTGGTGTACACTTTTGACACACTTTGGAGACAACATTTTTAAAACCTTTTGCTTCCCGGCTACTGTGCAGGGCACAGCATGACTCTGGGTGGAATTACGGGGGAGGGAAAAGGAAGAGGAAATTCAGAACGAGAAGTGTACAACACCATGGGACAGAGAATAATCACCTCTGCAGTACACTCCTTGGTAGCGTGGAATGGCTTGGAGGTTTTAACAACATGCATTTAAGCAGCAGCAAGTTCATGAACAACTGAAAATCAGACATTGGCAGTGAAATAAATATAGCTGCTGTTAGCAGCCTACAACTCTGCAGAGATTTTTAGATAAGTCAAAAAATATTACGTTAAACAATAGGTTGAGGTCTTATGGTCCCTCCTCTTGCCCCAGGACAGAATTCCTTTTGAAAAATGTTTATTTAACCTATTCATGAAAAGCTATTTATAAAAACCTCCATTACAAGTGCCTTTGAAGGCAGGCTGCTCCAGTGCAACACTGCTTTCAAGCTGAATGTTTTCCTTAGTATTTTGCCTACTTTTTGTTGCTACTTACTTCCTCTCCTGCGTGGAGTTGACATGGTCTCTTCCTCTTCGCAGCTATCTGGAAATTGTTTCTCTCCCCAGTGTCTGTTTATCTGTACTAAAACTTCATAAGAAATTTAGATACAGAATGGAAGTGTGCCAGAGTATCTTCACTTAACCAGAGAAGAGAGTGTCGGCCTCAGTACAGGCTACCAGGATTCAGCAATTATCAGCAAATCAAGATTCTCTGTAGCACAAGGCCTTGCCACTGTCCTTTGCTGTCTGACTTTGTATCTGGAGTTTATCTGCCTTGATGCTATTAGCAGAAGCTGATCAAGCTCTGCTGTGTGTGACTTCTGAGATGCTACAAGATTATGCACTAAGCAGCAGATATCAGTTTAGCCCTTTAAGTTGAGTGCAGTCAGCACAGAATGTAGGAATACAGGTGCAGAGAACAATTGGATCACATTTTCTATTCAAATGGAAATGCAAGAGATTGCAAGTTTAGGATACGACTCAGATAAGCTGTTGCATAACAGAAGGAAGTTTGGAAGATAGAAATGAAAGGAATATACAAACAGGTCCTACGAACAAATCCAGTCACTTTTCTGCTCTTCAGAAGTGAATATTGCCCTGATTTTTATTCATCCAGTGTAATTATCTTTGATTATTGCAGGCATAACTTTCTCTAGCCATTTTTAATCTATGGAGAACTGTACATGTATATGTACTAATTTACCGTCTTCCTATATTAACATTCAGAAATCTAAACACTGTCAGCCTATCCATCCTATTCTGTGATCCCATCTTTAAAATTTCCATTGAATAAGAAGCTTACAGAAAATTGCACTAGCTATTAGTACCATCCCTATTCCATTGCAGTTCCTGTTTCCTGAAGTTTTCCTATTTCTCAACAGCTGAGGTATTTTGGAATCTTATCACTGATTATTTCTTGGACCTTGCCTGCTCTGGAGATCAAATTTAGTCCATAGGTCTCTGTAGTTTCCTTCCTACAACTGTTATTTTGTTTGTTTTGCTCCAGCCTATTCACACCTCACTGTTTCAAAGAAGCTATTAAAGATAACTCATGGTAGTCCAATAATTTGTCTGCCATGTCCTTCAGGATCCTGAAGTTTGCTTCATCTGGTCTGTGGACTCTGACTGCTTTTATTGATTTTAAATTACCTAAGACTTGTTCCAGAGAGGCTGCTAATGTCTCCAGTTTTTCACTGTCCACCCCAGGACACATGTTTTTTCATTTCTGGCATCTCACTTTCTGTTTTCCTTGTGAGATGAAAAGCATGTCTAATTTTTTCTGCAACATCTTGTTCTGTTGCAAAGTACTTTGCATTGCTTTGTGATTATTCATTGCCTCCCATACTGATCTTTCTTGTATTTATGGTTCCTTTTATCAGTTGTGTTACATTATTTTAGTTTTGGCATGTTATTTCCCACTTACAAACTTGAGATTAGCTTCTAATCACCTTGCCTTTGTTCAAAGCCTTTTGACATGTACATCTCAAATGACTTCATCTTTCATCAGCGTCTAACTTATTAAGACAGCATATCAGTCTTTTCATCTTTAATAATTCCTTTTAAGAAGAACAAATTGCTCCTGAAAGAGGCTCAAGTGACATCAGACGGAACTGAAGTAGGAGAAGGAGAGAGGGGCTGGGTGGGAGGCCAGCCCCAAAGCCAGGAAGCGTCCGAGTAGAGGGGCTCAGAGCAGGGCTGGTGTTAGCAGTGTTAAGCTGTAGTATCAGCAAGGCATGCCCATACCTACATGGGCCATATGGGTCTTGTCAAACCAGTGGTGTTAAGGTACCCAGCACCATTTTCAGCTTTTTGTCAACCTCTTTCCTCAAATTTGGCAGTTCGCTGCAGTATTATACTGTAATCTGAACTACTGGTTTTGATGCTATATTTGAGAAACAGGATTAAATGTAGCTTAGGTGTAGTCATATTTACAAATACAAAGAAAATAAATACATGAGCCTATATAGTCAGTGTGTTGGTAGTGGTGCTGGTAAGACCCTTGGTAGTATGGGTATTGTGGAGTGTGAGAGCTGAGCGGACAGCAGTGAAAGCAGCTGGAGAAAGCAGGTATTTTTCTCTCAAGGATACTAGTCCTATCTTGAAGAATGCTAATCAGCATCTCTTGCAGCTCAATCCTGAGCTTTTAATCCAGTTTTTAATCCCAGTAATTTCTGTCCTGCCTTGAGGTAATGGAAACAGGAATGTAGCCATTTGCCATCCAGTGACAAAGTGTGGGGTACCACTGGGGCGCCTTAAACGAAAATTGCCATGGCACAGTATCAAGAACAGAGCCTGTGCCTCATAATAAGGATTTAATCCCCTCTGCCATGCCTTTCATAATGTAGCAGTCTGCTTAAGCAGCACTGATAAGCTGAATGGTTTGGCCCGCATATAATACTAATATTCATAAAACTGACTCTAATTGATAAATTCAATCCCTGAGCAGCTGTGGTAGACTGCTACTACCTTTGAGGGTTTTGCTAGTTTTAAGACATGCCAGATGGAAAGTAAAATAATAGTATATGATCCTACAGTTCTCCAAGTGTAGTGCCTAAAATGTGACTGGGGCAGTGGTCATTCTTCATCTGTAGGACACTGGGCATAGTAGGTGTCTCAAAGCTGAACATTTATTTTATGTTGACGCTGCTCTTTCTGTGGAAAAATTGTAAATCAAAACAAGCATTAAAGGATACTGTGTCTATAACTCATAAATTATGCATATATTTTCCTTGTTTATGAAGACTTGGAGCAAACCTGTCAGGATTTACATTCATTAGCTGATTATTTTAATGGCATTAATGTCTAATTTTGAAAAGTACAACAGAGATCACATCATTAAAACTTTACTACGTTTTTTTCAGTAGTATTTATGGTAATTTTTTCTCAAAGAGCAAGTTAATGAAATCTTGTTTCCTTATTACCTCTATGTGTATTAAATTTGCCAGTCCTGAGGGTCTAGCCATTCCTTTCATTTCTAAATAAGCCAACTCTTGTTAAAGATTCATTTTATGTATGCATCAGGACAGCAATGTTTTTGATTTACTCAGGCGCACACAGATATACGTGTGTGTGTATTTGCAAATATGTATCATGGATTTCATTGGTAACACTGATAAGTCTACAGTTTTTTCCTGATAGGATTTCAGTTTTGGTTTTGTATCGAGTCTTGGGAATACCTAATACTTGAACAAGTACATGAGGTTTGGTGATAGGAAAAGAGTTTTTGAGGTTACTTCCTGAATTATTTCATTGCGGCTGCTCCAGCTGAATGCTTATCTTATAGGATTGCAGTACCTATAAAACAGATACTTCAGTTGGAGCTGGCAAACTTAATTTGTGAAGAAGAGAGGTGACAAGGGGAGAATTCAGAAACGAAAATATTCTCTGGCCTCTGCTAATCTGCAGTAGTTTCAGTTGGCACTCTACTTCGTTGGGTGTGCAATCTGATTGTACAATATAATGAAGAAGTATGTGCTCAGAGGGAAACACACAGTTCTTCATCGGCATGTCATTAAGGGCATCATCACCAGGCTCAAGAGTTGGCTATGTGCCACTTCTTCGCTCCCCACAGTGGGCACAGAGCAGCTTTTTGGGGTGTTTGAATCTGAAGCAGGAGATGCTGAGCATTTCTTGCTGTGAAACAGTGGCCTGGCTGGTCAGGATTTAACTGATATTCAGCAGAGACAACTGTTTTGCCTTTGGACTGTCCGAGGCTTGGTGACATTTAGTTGAGAGAGCATCAGGAGAGCCGGGCACCATCTGCACACTGTTGTAAAACCTCTGTTTTAAGGTGTAGATAATGAAACCCTCTGTTTTGAGGCCTCTTTCCTCACTTCTTTTTAAGAGAAAAATCATTTGTCAATAACTGGGAAACCACAGGGATGCTGAGTACAGAATCGCTTTCTGATTTGGAAGATTTGGTTTTAATATCTGAAGATATCAAAGATCGAGTAACTCTGAGGTGCCTTGAAAAACTGCTTGTGTTATCTCTGACGAGTTAAGCAAAATTGCACGTAGCTTCCTTGCCCTGGATTCCCCGATACACACCAAGGGTAACGATCAGAGAATCATCTAAAAGAAGATACCATCCCTGAGAGCAAACTGCGTTTAATGATTAAAGATTTAAGGGAAATGTTTGTCAAAAAAAAAAAAAGAAAGAAAGAGAGAAAAACAACAGCAACAACAACAACAACAAAAAAACACCAAGAAAGCAAAGGTTTAGGACAGATCCTGAATTTCAAGTGGAGCTGAACTCTTGAGCTGCTACTCTTTCTCACATGAACACATCTGCATAATTCATTTCTATAACTTTTCATTTGTTTTAGCTAAAAGCTATTTCATCTTTCACAGAGAAGTCACATTAAAGTTGCTCATTAGCTATTCTCGTGCATGGAGATGTGATTCGTGTGCACTGCAGATGCAGAAGTCTCCCTCAGTCTCTTCTTAAGGCATATATTTTGTGCCAGTCAGTTGCTACCTCAAAATGTTTTCATGTTCCTAGCTGGGAACAGTTTGAGGTGTCACAGAAAATCACTTGTGTGCCAGACAGACAACAGCACTTAATTCCATAATTAGCCTCGGGCAGTGAGGCAGCTGGAAAGATTTTTACCATTTTTTTTAGCTTATTTTGGCAGATTTTTATTAAAATGAAAACTTCTCATTAAAGTAACTTTTGTTTTGAACTTTCAGACCACGCTTGCAGGAGTGCTTTTATACTTCTAAGAGACAGAAAGAATGCATCTTAAAACTTGATGGTATTTAGAAAGAAAATAGGTGCATGAGGCTGCCACCTCATTTGTTTTAATGAGTAAAAAGACACAAACTGACTTAGCTTTAAGGATATGAGTGCATCTCTGATAAGCATAATGTTCTGCACCCAGTTCCTTGTGGTACAGAAGAGCTGGATTATGAAGAAGAGGAATGAAAAATAACTTAAGGTTGATTATGAGTTCAAGATAAAAAATGTGGTTAGTTCAGGGGAAATTTGAATTAAATCACAAACTGAAAAGTCCATAAGCACAGAGATGTGAGTAGCACCACCAAATCATCTGTGCAAATCTAAGAGAATGGATTCAAAGAAAAGGTGGAGGTGGGTGGGCATTTTCTGGTCCAGCAAGGCACTGAAACTGTCACTAAATACCTGGAATTGTAGAATTGTTTGAGTTGGAAGAGGCCTTTAAAGGTCAACTAGTCCAGCCCCCCTGCAATGAGCAGGGACACCTACAGCTCCATCAGGTGCTCAGAGCCCCGTCCAGCCTGACCCTGACTGTCCCCAGGGATGGGGCATCCATCACCTTTCTGGGCAACCTGTGTCAGTGCCTCACCACCCTTACTGTAAAAAAACATTTTCCTTATATCCAATCTGAATCTTCCCTCTTGTAGTTTGAAACCATTTCCCCTTGTTTCACCCCAGCACACCTTGCTAAATAGTCTGTACCCTTCTTTCTTACAGCCCCCCTTTAGATACTGAAAGGCCGCTCTGAGGTCCTCCCAGAGCCTTCTCTTCTCCAGGCTGAACAGCCCCAGCTCTCAGCTTAGTTTTAAGAAATTTCTTCCACGCTCACCCTGTGAGCGCACAGCACTGGCTGTAGGCCTTACCCTTTTTCCCTTTTCCCTTTTCACGGGGTGTGGACCCGTGGATCCCCCATCCCCTTCGTCACGGAACCGGGCCGAACGCCCGTAAACCGTTGACAACGTGGTCACACAGCAGTGCAGAGAGGGGACAGCCTGGGGACTTGGTGCAGGTTTCCCCACAGTTAAGCTGGGGATGTGGGAGTCCCAGGTGAACCTCAAGTTCCTACGGTAAATGCATTTCAAATTGTTTTTAAACAAAGCCGTTTCTAACCACTTTCCCTCTTGCCCCAGTGGATTTTCCCCTATTCTGCTGCAGGAAATCTGTGATATTTAGACCGTTTTTCTCTAAACTGGAAAGATTTCTTACTGCACCTCAATTTTCAGTCATTCTTAGGAGTCTCAGCTCTCCATTTGCATAGCGCAGGCCTGGTTGCACATTTTTCGAAGCTTGCAAAACCCACAAGGGGCAGCCCCATGGCTTTTCCCTTCTGCCACTGACCTGGGTAGGTCCATTGCTCTACTTAAAATCAAAGAATCAGAGAATGGCTTGGGTTGGAAAGGACCTCAAAGATCATCCAGGTCCAACACCCCCTTCCATGGACAGGATGCAAGGTTTGCCATGGATCCTTCTGTTTGCTTCACATCAGGGGGCTACCACCAATGCAACACTGACACGAACTGACCCAAATCCCACATTGTATGAAGACACTCAAATAGAATCATAGAGTCATAGAATCATCAAGGTTGAAAAAGACTACTAAGATCATCTAGTCCAACTTTCCGCCCATCACCACCACTCTCTGGGCCCAGCCATCCAACCATTTTTTTACCCAGCAAAGTGTACATCTGTTGAAACCATGGGCTGCCAGCTTCTTCAGGAGAATGCTGTTGGAGACAGAGTCATAGACTTTATTAAAAGCCAGGTAGATTGTATCCACAGCCTTTGCGTGGCTAATGTATAAGCTAATGGTGGTGACTATGTTGTAGTGTTTTGTAGCTGAGAGTTTACTCTATCAAACAGTTTTAATGCCCTTTTTGTATCTGTTTTAGTTTCCATGGAATTAAACAGGGGGCATTACTTTCAGAGCAACCTACGTATAGAAATCCTTTCATTTGCTGAGCAAGGAGCATTTTCTAGTCTTTTATAGGAATGTGTTTCATAGGAAAACCAAATTCTTTTTTTTCGCTTCATGTTGCAGCGATTGCAATTTCAAAAGAAGAGGGTTAGTTCTGTTAAAAAACAGAAGATTAGTGTTGTTACTGTCATGAGGAACATAACTATCTTTCAAAATCCCTATAACACTTTTCTACTCAAAGGAGTTAGTCTTGTTTTCTGTAAACTCTCATCAAAGCGTAATGCTTCATTAAAATTAATAAGGCTTTGACCTACATAGTTTACAAAAGAATTAAATAGTGTAACAGTGTGAAGACTATATTCTTACTGTGTGGTTAATTTTTACTTTTCCTTTTCATTATGAATGTTTGCTGCATCCTTTGAAGTACACATCAGGATGATGCATGAATAGTGTTCACCAATTGGGAACAGAAAGTTGACTTTGTGGACTTTTCTGACCAAGTTTGTTGACAGCTGTAATGCTGCCTTCTCTTCTAACCCAATGGTCCTGCTTGATTGCTTAAGCACTTTAGAATCGGCTTTTAGAGAACTCTTTTTTTTTTCTACTTCTCAAGATTCCACAAAGAACAGAAATCTTATAGCATCAAAAATATAGAGAAAACTGTCCAAAGTTTATGTGCAGTTGAAGTAGAGATCCACCTGCTATCCAGACCTTCCAAGCAAAGCCAGACTCAACGCTTCAGTCCTTCCATGATGACAGTTTGGGACCTTTGTGGACCCATCTTCTGGATTTGCCTAGAAAAGTTTGCCTAAGCAAGAGCAGGATGGGGGATAGGAGGACACAAAACAGAGAGAAGTGCCCAGCTGGCATTACCAGAGCACACATGGTGGCCAAACTGTTGTTGTTGCCTGACTCCATCCTCTATAAGCCCTCTATTGGCAGTTGTCTGAGACTTGGGATATGTCATTCCCATAAGCTGATGTTTTTCGGTGAATTGAACACCATCAGTGGAAGTGGCTAGTGGCATGTTAAAAAAGTAAAACTTCCCAGGGCATGACCTTGTTTCTGGGCTTGGTGCAAAAGAAGGGCATTTTCTTTTAGCAAAATTTGAAAGAAAGACTTCAAAGAAGCATTTTCTTTGATGAAATGCAAAAAGTCCTGTGTCCTTGAGGAGAATCATTGGCGTTCTGCAATAGCTTCTAGAACTGAGGCTAAGCATAGCATGTTTGTCTGTGTGTGAGTTTCTTTTAACTGACACATAACAAATGTAAAAGTAGAAAATGATACAGCATAAAGGATTTTTTTAAGAAAGTAGTGGACTTGAACTACATTACTTTGCTGGAATTTCGACTTTATGCATCATGGGTTCTTGCTACATTTCACATTTTAAAAATTATTGCAGCTTTTAATTGTTTCAGAGAGTTACTTTTTAGTGGAGCAGAGAGTAAGACACCACTGCAGTTTTTGAGCAGCCCTTAAAACTTCTATTCAGTCTTTCTACCAAGTTTTATTTGGCAATATTTAGTATGTCCCAGATGAGCTTGTCTGTTACAAATTCTTTCTTTCTCCTTCTTTCAGTTGATCTTAAGAAAGTCCCGTGTCCAAATGCTGCAAAGTCAAATCTCCCCAAGCCGTGTCCATCCGGACTTCGCCCTCCAGGTTACTCGCGGTTGCCAGCAGCCAAGCTGGCAGCATTTGGTTTTGTGAGAAGCTCAAGCGTGTCCTCTGTCTCCAGCAACCAGTCAAACGACAGCGCTCAGAGCGATCAAAGCAGGACAGCCAACCGTAAGTCCAAAAAGGGGCTTTCTTTTTGGGGCGTATAAAAAGGATTGTCCAGTCTGGAGTTTGCATACAGGGGCTGATTTAATCTCTGCAGTACTCACTAATCTTTTCTGTGCCACCCAGTTGTGGGTTTGGTATCTTGATTTCCCAGTGTAATTTTAAAAAATATTAGTAATAGATGAATAGTTGCTGGATGTACATTAACGTAGGAGTTGGTTTCCCTGTAGCAGAGAAAACTGCTTAAAGCAGGGTGAGCCTGAAGCATATTTCTATTTTTTTTTTTTAATGTGAAATATCCTTTCGTACAAGCTAAAGCAAGTAAATAATCACAGCAAACTGTGTTTGGTAAGTGCATTGCAGCCGTGAAGAACAGTTTTGAATACGGAGCATCTAAAATGAACAACAGTTGTCCTCATCCACTTCTTTCTGGCCCTTAACATGCAGAGTAATAAACTTGATTTACAAAATTGATGATATAACACCGGAGGTGTAAAATGGGATCAGCAGTGTTATCGTGGCTATTGTCTCATCTCCAGACTTGGAAAGATCCTATGGCTGAAATGTCTTTTCAAATCCTATTTTCTGTAACAACCATTAATTTTCTTAAGTAGAAAGTAATGCCAGCCAGAGTGTGCAGTCCTTGGGAAATGTTTGTGTGCCTTGGGCCTGCAGCAGAAAGGGAGACTGAGGGATTTTCATGCCCCTTTTTTGTCTTTGAAGACCAGATTGAGCCTGAACTGTGTCAATATCAAAGCAAGTGTTATGAGCCTGGGAGGAGTGCAGACAGGGGAGTAGGTGACGTAAAGTGCCACAGGAGACAAGATGCCGCAGGCTCCAAAATCTTTCAAATCTTTCCATGTTTGTATTCATTTGAAATGAATGACAATAAGCAAAATGAGAACGGTTGAACACCCTAAGGATTTTCTCTTTTCTCTTTCATATGGGATCATTGAATTGTAGAAGACTTATGCGTCCAGGGAGCTCTGACATTTTCAATGCTCCCAAACATACACTTATATCCTTGTTTTACTGTTGGACCAATTGCTCATTTCAATTTATTTCCTGATGAGCTTTACTTTGAGAGTAGTCAATCTCTTCTGCTTTGCATTTTCACCCTACATTTAGGTCTTTGGAAAGCATTTCTTTTTTAGCTAGTGGTACAATGTATGCCTTTGATTACATCAAGACATTGCTGAGGATATAATTACCTAATTTCTGATAGATCTGAGCAACATCTCTGGAATAAATGTTCTTGTCTACCAATTTCTGGTGTGAATCTGAAAAAAATACTACATGTGGTCATAACACTATCCTTGAATGCAGTTGATGTATACAGGTTCATACATTTGAGAATTTTGTGAAAGGAAAATGCTCTCATCTGTGGAATCGGAGCCAACTGATTTCAATTCAAAAACTGTGAAAGAAGCACCAGTCATCTGAGACCTAGAAAGCTACATTTGACTCTTCATTCATCTTATAAGAAGTTGATTTCATTTGTATATTCTGGTGCATTTTTGTATTGTTTTCACATACTAAACCCTTAAAATCTGAATCTGAAAAGGATGTGGAAGTATTTGATGCATACGTTTTATTCCAGTCCACTTAGCTGAGGATGATAACCATCTTCATCATTAAAATTACGATTTTTTGACCAACTTGTGCAATAACATTTCTAGACAGATACGAAAATTACCCAGAGGAAGAGCTCTGCTTGTACAAATTCATGTAGAAACAAGCTCAGCTTGTCACCTGATGAAAACTTGGACCTGTCATTTCTGCTTTTCACACAAGTCATGTAGCTCATCTAAACAGTTGTCCAATTTCTCTCCACTCCACGGGAGAGCAAGGGAGTGGGCACCTCCAGAGGATCATCTCTCTAATGTGGTCTGTGACATGCACTGCTGCCTGACGCAGATTTCATAACAATTTTGTCTTTAATTCTAAGTGGATAGTGCTTCCTCCTGGTCGGGGCTAAGAGAGGGAAAAAAGTTTTTTCAAGGGGATGCTGTATTCAGAGTGTTTGGCATTGGGTAAGTCATTATACAAGAATCCATCAAACCATTTTCTTTGTATTAAAGGCAACACAATTTCCATTACTCACTGCTGTTCAGACAGCTTTCTTTCACATATGATAGAAAAAAATATTGTTTCCTTACTGCTGAATTAATTATCAGTGTGAAACTGTATCATCTTTTTTCCAGTCTGTGAGTCTGTGAGCCAGCAAGAGTTAAATTAGGTGCCCAGCACTCAAGGAGCACCCAATCATTGCCTTCCATTCTACTGCAGCTTATTAACACAGATCAGCATGCACTTCAGCACACTCAAAAAGGAGCTGAAGAATGAATGTAGGGAGAAGTATTGACTCAGGAATCTGGCATAACATATTATTTCTTCCCTTCTCTGTCTGCTGGAAGAATGGTTTCATTTCAATTAAATAAACAGCTGAATCTGTAGTTACTACCTGAGATCATGTCTTTGACTAAATCAGGCTTAGTAGAGGTCAGGGTAAAGTTTTACTGTTAATTTCCTAGCTCAGTAGGGTAGAAAATGCAAAATGATCCGACTTCAGAAATCTTCAAAGATCTGTGATAACACAATTTCCTATTATAGCAGCATCTCTGTGTGTCAGTGAAACAGAAATAATTGGAAATATCTTACAGACCTTCATATGTTATAAATAGAGGGCCTGCCACTCGAAAATGAAGGGGCTCACCTCAAGGTCTTATATATGCCATAAAAATAATCACGATGTACTGTAGGTTTCTGAAAAGCAGATGGCTTTTGCTGGGTGGGAGGAAAACATAGGTTTGTTCTGGGGGCAGAGTGTTTTATGGGAAATGGTGGTTCTTGAAGAGGTCCTAATGTGATCCTGTGCTTACTTTTCTCTCCCCTGCCTGATGTCTCGTGGTGTTAGCTCTTCCCAAACTCGTGACAGTTACATTTCTTTTCAGAAATCCCAAGCAACATCTCATTTTGGCATACTGATACTGATGAAATGCCGTCTAGAGAGTAAAACCACGCTTGTTTAGAGTGAGGAGATGCAATATTTGTGCTGTGGGGAAGTTTATTAATGGTGCTGTGGTGCAGCAGCTTTGTTCTTCACTGTATTTCTCCTTTTCCCCTGACCCCTCTGAGAGTAGAAAGGATAGATACAGCAGAGTCTGTGCTTTGCTCTTCAGCTGACTCTTCCTGGCAATGGCTTGCATTCTTACTGACTCAATTAAATGGATTTGCAGTGTCGGAACCATGCTCTTTTCCCATGGTAGGGACAGGGCACGCTGCACAGCACTTACCTGCTTGCTTTCTGCTCTTTCTTGGACTCTTGCCCCTGGGGTATGGGTATAAGCAGGGCTGCTGTTAACTGATAACACACTGACCTCAGTGGCCATGCCATCTGCTGTAATGGGCTTTGCTCCTAGGAAGTCCTGTGCTGTGGAGTGTAGGCTGCAGGGATATCTCTGGCACCCAGCCCGTCCAGTCTGCCACCAGCTTCTGGGTGAGGGAGCTGACCTGCAATCCGGGGTCACTGCTCCATTTTGGCCATTTAAAATCCATTTTCAAGTGCTTACATGCTGCACACGCAGAGCAGCCAGTCTATGAAGCCTAGCGCCCTTGCCTTGTCTTCACAGGAGAGGTGCTCCAGCCCTCAGAGTGTCTTCATGGCCCTCCTCTGGACCTGCTCCAGCAGCTCTGCATCTTTCTTGTACTGGGAGCCCCGGGCTGGACACAGTACTCCAGATGGAGCCTTACAAGTGCAGAACAGAGGGGGACAATTCTCTCCCTCGCCCTGCTGGCCACCCCTCTTCTGATGCAGCCCAGGAGACTGTTGACTTTCTGTGTCCGGCACATACTGCCAACTCACCTTCGGTTTTTATTCCAATACCCCCAATACCTCCAAGACCTCTGCAGGACTGATCTCAATCCACAACTCACTCAGCCCTTATTGGTGCTTAGGATTGCCCCAACGCAACTGCAGCACCTTGCCCTTGGCCTTGTTGAACTACATGAGTTTCACACAGGCCCACCTCTCACACCTGTCCAGATCCTTCTGGATCGTGTTCCTTCCTTCCAGTTTGTCAGTTGTACCATTCAGCTTGGTGTCACCTGCAAACTTGTTGCAGGTGCTCTCAATCCCACTGCCCATATCGCCGATGAAGCTGTTAAATAATACTGGTGCCAATACAGACCCCTGGGGAATACCACTCATCAGTGGTCTCCCACATAATTACTTTTATGTACAGCAGAATAGACTGTTAAGTGCTGCAGGCATCACATGGGAAACACCTCATTGAGCACCGTGGAACAGTTTCATTTGTGGAGCACTGGATGAAAGAAGGATTACTTAGAATGTGTTGAAGTATGATAACTGCTATGAGTTTTGGAAATGGAAAGACGTAGCTATAATATCAGGAAATACTTCTTAGTCATAAGGTCTACTAGCCTGTTAAATAAACTTCCAACTCAAGCAATGAAAACCGTGTTGCTTAAGATTCTTAAAATAGAATAATAGTGTATTGTGAGACATTTTTTCTCTAGCAAAGTGCTAGGCTAAAAGCCATAATGCCGCTCAATATCTTCCCACTGTTCTGAGTGCTGAAGCAATTTCTTTTCAGATGGTACAGAAAAATGGTGATGAATATTTGAAAATTAGAATTAGTATCTCATGACAGCTATTTTTCAGTTTAAAATTGTAGAAATAAGAAACTGTTTTGAGTATACTTCCACAATCCATTCTTTAACAAACAGATTTCAGACTGGTTTTGGGACTTCCATTGTTTGGCCTTTCTAAATGCTGAGTTTGCATTCTAATAAGAGAAGATGTCAAAGTATGTCACATTCAGGTGGGTGGAGAAATGAGGAAATTAAAGTGAGCACATAATTCTTGAATAGATGGCTAATTGCCTCCAAAAGAGTACAAGCGTCATAACGATGATGTGGTGGACAGGTGTACAAATTTTTCTCCAAAGCAAAGTGAGCAAAAACAAATATTTTCCTGTATGAAAACACATTCCAGTGACATTTCTGTAACTGATTTTATGTTCATTTTTCTTCATAGCAAATTCAATTTTTTTTCCTTCCAATCTTGTTCTGATATTAACATTTTTATGGAGGACTCAATTTATACCATTGCCACACTCTGAATAGAACTAAAATAGAACAGTCTTGCATTGGAATTTTCAGCTTTGTGAGCAAAGCATCTGGAAAAGTGAAATATGTCGGCCAGGAAAGAGCTGAAAAGACATTTTAGCTGCCTTCCAGAGTTCCAGCATTTACTTTTCATACTTTCGTTGTTACAGCTGTGAAAAAAGCCTTCAACAGAAGTGTAGGCTCAGTGGTTTCTCTGTGTTTGCAGAGATGTAAATGACAGTGATGAAGTATAAATTGTCCATTAATTTCAGCGGTGACTCTGAAAGTACTTTATGTGTGATAAACTGTTTAGGTAATGTTGTTCCTGTTTACACCGTTGCTTTTTTTGCTGCACTCAGAGTGAGGGAAGCAGTACCACACGGCTGGCATCTGCACCACTACAGTGCACCAGTAGAGGCAGGAAGATCAGGCTCCCTTGAAAATGCAGAACTACTTTTAGATGTAGACAACAATGTGAAACATTTGGGGCAAGAATGCAGATTTTCCTTTTCTGAGCTTAAAAATTTGTCAGTCCCCCCAAAAATCATGATACTCAGTTCTGCAAAGTCTGTTTTTTCATGAGCAAGAAACAGTTGAAACGTTTTGCCAAGCTCTACTGCCAGCTCAGCAGAGCGCTTAATCATGATGTTTATTATCCCATATGAAATCTGCATTTTTAAAAATAAGAAGGCCCTTCTTGTGATGCTTGTGTGCTAAAACTGTCCTGGCTCAGACTTGGCAGTTCTAGTTCCAGTATTTGGCACTTCTTTCTGGCTGGCTTTTTAAAAGTGACTTAAATGATCCGCCTCACTTTTCCCAACTGTAAAATGGGGTGGGAGGCTGCAAATGGTTACACGGGTACTGGATAATGGAGTGACAAGGAAGAGGGCAGTGACAAATCTTCTTTCCTGGCCCACTTCCACGCAGGATTATTTGACTGATTACAAGCACCTAATTTAGTTACTCTGGCTCTTAGCGCTTAAGCTCCAGAGGGCAAAAAGCAGTTCAAGGTACTGCACCCAGGCTGCCAGGCACCAGTTTCCCTGGAGAGGGAAGTGCATCACCTCGCGGTTAGGTTATTTCTGTCACAGGCACCCAAACCGCCTCCTTCATTTGACTCTGTGGGGATTGCTGGCAGCTTAGAATCATAGAATATCCTGAGTTGGAAGGGATCCCAAAGGTTTGTTGAGCTTGGTTTGTTGGTCAATCTCTTGAATGCAGGGACAGCTTGTTTAGGTACTCCTGTACTGTTTATCAGCCCTTTCTTTATCTGATATTTGTCCTGTGATTGTTCTTGTGCTGCCTTGGTGAGTAGGAAATCCTCACTGCTTTTCTTATTGCAATATAATGGCCTTCATTCAGTTATTAGAGAGATACAAAGAAATTAGTGTCACTTCTAAAATAACTATTTTTCAGTATCCAAATCCAATTTTCTAAAACATCTGATATTCAGAGAGCCAGAAGGCAGTGCCCTCTGTGAGAGTGATGCTGGGGGGGGGACAGGAGGCTACTACCCTCTGCGGCCAGTGTGAAGAGGGAGCTGCCAATGGAGCACCACTTTTATATACGGGGAGAAGCTCAGGGCCTGCAGCAGGGACAGGCACAGCACACGTCCTGCTGGGAGATGACAGCACTTGCTGCAGAAGCACTGAAAATGACCTTTTGAAAATACAAAGGCAGCAGCTGGAATATATCTGTCACATCCAAATTAAAGCGCCTCTGAAGACCAGAAAACTCTCTATTAATCATCTCCTTTCCATATTCTAATCTTCTTATTCTATCTGATGGGGGGGGGGGGGGGGGGAGGGGCAAATGGTCTTTTAGAAGTGGACCTTGTGGACATTTACTGGAATGGATTAATCTCCTATCTTAGCTCTAAGAAAAATGAAGAAATATAGTTTTGAAGAAGTGGGAGCTCTTCAACTTCTTTAACCTATTTTTTTTCCTTCTACGCTCATCTTCTTTCTAATGGAATCACAGTTAAAAATCTTCAGTCTCCTACTAATGAAGTAGTTCTTTGCCAGGACTTTTGAGAAGCATTCATTTTCAGCCTGCCTCTCTCACGTATTATCATTACACTGCATAAATCCATACTTAGGTAGGGTTAATTCGGGTTATCTAACTACTGGGGCTTGTTCCTGGAGACAGCTCTCACCCACGTATTTCATAGACTTCATCTTCAGTTTTTGTGCTCTTTGAAATTCAAGATTGTGGAAATCAAGATACCTTCAAATCTGAAAAGATGCTTCACCAAAAAGCACTGCATACTGCATCTGGTTGAGTTCTGCATTTTGTGTTGTCCATGAGATCAGAGGCACTGAGAACAGTGGGAGACTCTGGCTTTAGAATTCACAAGTCAGACAGGTGCCCAATTAAACGAATTACTGTCAGTGACAAAAATCATTACAAACTTCTTAATGGTACACTTTTTTTTTTTTCAAAGAGAGTTAGGAAATAAGCATTGATTTAGAGATGCAAGAAGTTTGATGTGGTAATTATGAGCCAATTTCGAGTCACGGTGAGACAAAGAAATACGTATATTGCAGTTTGGAATTATGGACTTTTTAAAAATGATTTTTGAAATAGCATTTCCCCATGTATAATTTTTCCTTAGCATCAGTGAGGCTGTTCCATCACCCATCTTTATTTCCATAAAAAAGGGGCTAACAACCTTGAGGTTCAGTGAGTTTTTGGTCTCTTTCAGGAAGAGCCAAATTAAACAAGTGAGGCTGAGGTGGTCTCATTGCAATCATATTATGAATAGCTGTTGTCCTAGGTGAAATATTATGAAATTGTCATGCACACAGTTCAATCCACAGTGTGCCTGACTTTCAGTAAACAGGACCAAAGTGAAAAGTACTGCAAATATGACCAGCTAATCACATTTAGCCCACATGGTTTCAGAAGACAGAGCTGGCCTCTTCACAGTGTATGAAAATTCAATTAACATAATGTTATGCCCTTGCAAAATGAAGTGTGGGTAATGAACACAAATAAATAAGGATGTGAAAAAAAGGTGTGTACACTTGTCCCATTTGGGGATCGGGAGTAACTGATTATCTTAGGAGAACCATGGTGGATTAGTGCAGGTATGTATTAATAGCAGAGCAAAGGAAGACAAACTTCAAAGAAGTTTCTAATCTTTGATCCCCTTTTGAGTCCTGCAGAATACTTGTGAATTCTAATTTGGTAGCGAGAGAAGTGTTACAGCTAGAAGAGTGCAGTGCTATTTATAGACCAAGACCTTTTCCCATGCAGATGTTGGGCTGGATTCTCACTCATGTCATTTTTTCCATTGCACTAATTTAGTCCAAACAGGTTAAAATTGAGGTCATTTATGTAAGTCTTACAGGTGCTCTCGAGAATACTTGCAATAAGAAGAAGTAGCATCTTTTGCAGCTTTCACTGTTGCCACAAGTCTGTTAAGTTATGATCCAAGAACGTAAAAATTACAGCGTAAATAGCCTTCCCTTCTGGCTTGCTTTGTGGCAATCCCTGGAGGCCTGTGTAAGATTACGTGAGGCTGGAAACAGCTACGAACATTGTGGTTCTCTGTCTTGCGACAGGTGCAAGACCACAGGCTTTCCGTTTGGGATTTCCTGAGTTAATTTAAATGCTAGGAGAAAGTTGGCTGAGGTCTGACTTAAGTAAAAGCAGCACTGGCAGAAAAAAAAAAAAAAAAAAGACATGAAACTGACTTGCCAAGGAAGAACTGGCTGGATAAAATGGAAACGATTGCACGGTGTTTTCCTTCTGGGTGGCAGTTATTACAAAATGTTGCCATCAGTGGCTAGCAAACCCTCAGTCCCTTGGACATGAGACTGACAAGGGGCAGCATGCCTCCCACAGCCCCATCCAGCCTAGCTTTAAAACACCACCAGGGATGGGGCATCCACAGCATCTCTGTGCAACACAAAATGAGCCCAGGTCAAACAGTTCTTGCATGCTTTCTCCAGCTGAACGTGGTGTTGGTCTTCTCTTTTTGTTTTCTTTTTTATAGCAGGCTTCTCAAAGAAGACAAACTCTGTGATACTCTGTAATTAAACTAGCAACAAAGAACGAAAATAAATAGTTTCTAATCGACAAAGAAGAATTGATAGTCACCTCTTTGAAAAAAAAAGAGAAGCAATACAGTAAGCCAAGGAATGGGTGGCTTGTAACCAGTATTTTTCTTCTTAAAAAGAGTATGTAATTTATTTGGCACTTTTTGTAAGCTTCAGCTCAGTTCTTACTGCAAAACATGAGGTGATCTAGTGAACTAATATTACTTTTGTAACGTGAGGAAAGGGGATTTCCCAGTGAACATTATTGCAATCATTTATTTAAACTGAAGGCCTATTTTTAGGTCAGTGCTGGGATAAAACGTTCCTTCTCTGACATGTGCTAATGTTGACTAAACGTATTATGTACTGCAGCTAGGTATCTAAGGAATTTTAATTGTCTCAGAGGTACACAATAGCTTTTTAGAATTAGGGCATTTATCACTTGTCACAGCTCGTAATTTTAGATACAGAACAGGCCTGTACACTGTCAAGTTGTGTGGGAAAGTAGGAAGAATAAGAAGTAGCATCATAGTCTCTGTATGCCATCCAAAGGCAGCAAGAGCTGGTAAGTTCTGAAAGTGTATAATATATAGTTTGAAAAAGCTTAAACTTGAAAGTAAGATGCATGAGAAAATGTAAAAAAATAAAATAAAGGATAGCTGACGCTAAGAAACTCTCTCTTAGGTGCACAGCCCAGTCCCACTCCTTTGTTAAAGATACCTGCTCTAAGAAACATGCTGAGTTCTATGGTTTACCAGTGACCCTGTGGAGGAGAGATGCTGGAGCCCAGCAGTGGTGGTGGGAAGCTTTGGGGAAGGTCTGTGCTCCTGAACTGTGCTGTGCATGTTGTGTGAATTAAAAACAGATGCAGATAAAAAATATCAGATTAATTGAGCAAAGTCCCAAAGCAGCTCGCTAAGTCATATAAGCTTGCTGTCAGTCACAGCTGGAAGATCAAACTATTGACTGCCAGGCTGAACAATTTGCAGCTGGGATTAATTTGCTATTCCCCACTTCAGGGCATGCCAGCTATCATGTTAAAAACAAACAAACAAACAAACAAACAAACAAACAAAAAAAACATTAAACCTCATCTAAAACATCAAAGATTGATATGTCTTAAAACAGACACGCTTCTTCATGAGGCCTACAGTCAGAGTGTTCCCAGATTTGTAATCATGTCATTTTTATTTTCTTTTAGATTGGTTAAGATAGCTGGGAAACCTTTCCTAACTGGTGTCCTGCCAGCTGTCACCAGCTGGCTCCTGCCCTGAGCTGTGGGCTCTGTGTGGCCAAGCCAAAGCAAAGTGCATGCTCATGCCCAGCCCTGGCGGGGTTGAGGGCAGAATGTCACAGGTTCTTGGCCTGGGGGAGGGCAGAACTTCCTCTGACAGCTTTATGGTGCAGGAGCCATGCAGTAAGTGTGTAAATGCCTCTTGTTTGTGTTTATACACTTCTAATTTGGGCAATAGAGATTTAAACACTATGGATGGAAGTGATGGTTTCCTAACAACTATTGTTATTTGCAAATGAAAAGTATTTCTTTATCAGAAGATTGATTAGGCATTGGTTTCACTTGTTCTGATGCACGTCTACACAGAGCCTCTCCTTCATCCTCTTTTCCTCTCTGTTATCAGCAGTGATCCTAGGATCTCTGCAGTCATCTATTAATGATATCTCATCCTCCTCTGTAGTTGTATATTTGGATTAAATGATCTCCTAAAATACACCATGTTCCCTCTTGTAGCATCTTGGTTACTGTTTCATTTCACAATTCCCACATGCTGTCTCTGTTCTGCTGCTTTGCCTCATGGCATTAGACAAGGGACCGTCCTGCTGGTGCTGCTTATCAACTGCTGTGCACACTCCTGGTGATGCATCTGGTTTGGAAGACTGGAGCTAAAGTAGGAACTGTGACAACATTTGTCTTCACTGCAGCAGAAGCAAAGCTTCACCCTGCTCATCTGCAGTTTGTAATTAACAAATGAAATGTGTATGTGATTAACTCTGATGACGCTGCCTGAAAACTACTGCCTGCTTGCTTGAATGTTTACCACATTGTAAAGGTGTTTTGGAGGGATGTTTCTGGGGGAAGGGAGCTCTACTGGATTTAGAAGCATTTTTCCCCAGATGAATTGTAAAGACATCAAGGCTATCTCCAGATGTGGCCTTCTGAGCCTTTTGCAGCTTCTGCCTCCATGGCGAAGTCCTCCTATTGCTCGCAGCCACATCCTGACTTACCTTGGAGCAAGGCTGGATGTGCTGCTGTCTCGTGTTGGCAGCTGGGGCTGAGCAAACTGATTGCAGCAGATAATGTGCTTGATTAAATTAGCCCCACAGATTGAGTGTGCATAAACGTTGCCTGTGGCTAACAAGCTGCTGGTGTCACAGACGTGCTTCCTCTGCCTGATGTGGAGTGAGGAGCCCACATGGTGCTGCTATCTGCTGATATCTCATCTTGTGCAGCTGCGGTGCTCGGAGGTGTGAGCAGCATGAGGCGGTGACCAAATGGTCTCCTCTTTCTCAGTCTGCGCCCTTGGCTTGGTGTTAGACCTGATAATACTAATACAAATGTGCCTTGAGAGTAAGTATTAAGATACAGAAGTACAGCAGAGTCAAATAAAGCCCTGACAGCTAGGATGGTACAGCACTTAGTGTATTTTATGTCTTGCATTATGTAGTGCGTATTCCTGAATATTGAGTGATATTTTATTTGCAGCACTTTGGTTATGCTTAGAATAAACTTATTTAAATTCAACTTTTCTTTAACCTTAGCTTGCAGACTTGGGGCGAGGAGAGAGAAATGTCCACAATTGACATTGGACTTCTGTTTATCAGCAGTCTAAATACGGCTTATTATATTTTAAACTATTCAAGGATGGCAATGTTTTAGCAAAGATACAGTAGCGAGTCATCTTACAGAACTTGTAGTTCCTGTGTTGAGGGCTGGTGGGTTTCGGTTTTATGCTCCCCTTCTATCTTCGCAGTGTTGTTTTGGAGTTTAACTGGTTTTTCATACAGTGATTCAAAGAAGTGGCTAAAAGAGTATAAAAAACTTAATAGCTATGTGAGGGTGCTGAGAAATGGGAAGGGACAGCTCAGCTGGAGTGGTCCCAGCACCCATTCCACTCCAGGGGTCTTTGTGGATCACTTCCAACTCAGGATTATTCTACAGTTATATGAAAACATTACACAAAAGATTACTAGCTACTTGAAGTGTAATTTTTGTTACAGATACATATAGAACTCTAATTATCTGGAATTTGGAGAGTGTCTCCCCACAGCGTTCTTAGTGCCAGCACCATTGATTGTGTGGAAATTGCCTTGCACTATGTTGTTAGTTGGAGTGATGAAGTATGGTGACAGATTTCATCTTTGCTGCCATATAACATGGCTAGACACAGAAACCTTTATGTTCAGTGGGCAAACTGAACATAGTTTATTGGCAGTATGTGCAGATTAACATGTTGAGACTTAAAAAGCAGTTCCTGTTGAAAGCTATTGGTGAATATTGTATACATCTGCTGGTTTCCTTTCAGAAAACTGCTGGGTGGCAGGCAATTTTTATTATCACACTGCTTTGTGGAAAGGAAAAGTGAGCAACGTGCGAATGTGCCATGTTTCTCATGCAAGCCATCTTGGAGCACAGTGGAAGAAGATTTACATGGGACATTGGGAGTCCTCATGCCTCTAGCCCTTTGTCCCAGTGTGGTTGGTCCCAGAGACTGGCAGCTGGGTTTCCTGGAGGCACAACTGGGAAACCATCCATCAGCTGTGGGAGTGCTCCTCTAGAAAAGGTGGTTTCCCTAAACCATATTGGGGGAAGCATGATAACACTGCAGAACCATGTTTGAAGTGTTTCAACACAAGCGTCCTGTTTATCCATTTCCTGTCATCTTCAGTGGAACAAAGTTCTGTATCCTTGGGGAAAGTTTTAGGAACACTTGTGCCTCTGTGTGATGCAACCTTGTCCCCTCCAGGCTTCCTGAGCTGAGGAGAACTTGCATGGAAGCATCTCAGCAGTAAAATGTGTATAGTCCATCGCTGTAAAGTTGGCTTTGGCATTTACCGTATAAAAGTATTCAAATTTATTAGGCAGTTTCTTGGAGTTCAGTGAATCCTATGGGAGACTGTTATAAAGACTGGCAGCTGAGCTGCCTCTCTGTTAACACTGCATAGAGAAAAGAGAGAAGTGTGTCATGTGAACTGCAATTAGAGCAAGCCAATCAAAGAACAGTGAGGAGAGAAGTCAGACATTAAAGGCTCTTTCTTGTGGACCACGAAACAGAACTAGAAATGTAGACTCAGTGTGTACGAAATACTGGTGCACAAATGTAAGTCTGTACAGTCAGAGTATATGCAGAAGGGACCGTATTGGATAACAGTTACCTTTTTCAATTAGGAAATTATAATGAATATGTAAAACATTTCACAAAGCTTTTTTAGGGAGATCAGAGATGTAAGGTCTTTAAAAATAGGGCAGTGCTGTGAGATGCCCTTGTCACAAAGTATGAGCAGCTATGCTTAAGTGATTTGGTGCAGATTTTTTCTTGTTTGTAACGTGTTTAAATGATGGAGGGTCCCAACCTCGCTTGTAAAACCTATTGTTCTTCTCATTTTTTGAAAATCATTGATGATGTCTAGTCTATGTTCCTCTAACAGGAGTTCAGAGCAGTTTCTCTGGTACTGTGTACAAACGATGCTGAGTATTGTCTCTATCTGCCTAATGCATATTTGAAGACTGTTGTCATGTCTCATCTCAGTTCCCTTCTGTAGAAATGAATCAGTCCGAGTGCTTCAGCTTTTTACCCTAGACCATACTTTCAGAGACCTCCGATGATTTCCTGTTCTCATCTTTGGACTGTTTCTGCTGTGTCTGAGTGCTTTTTCCCCAAAATGAGCTAGTTATATATATTTTACTAATGAAATGCACCACCTATCATCACTAAAAAATCTGGGCTGCCCCCAGGAAGTGTTCCTTCTTCTTACCACGGCTGAGATGTAGCACTGCCTCCTGTATTTATGTACGGGCTGTTCTTGGAATAGTTTTAACCCATCTGAACTCCACAGGCTCTGCTCTCTTGCAGACTGAGGACATGACACTGCTCAGTGTGTTTTATCCTCTCCTCTATTACCTTCAAAAGTTTCCATAGATGGAGGTGAGCATCCAAGATCTCTTTAAGCTGTGTTCAGAGTAAATTTGTTTGTGTCTTTTATAGATGGATTAGTGAAGAAAACCAGAGCATTAAAAAAAAAAAAAAAAAAAAGCTGGCATAATCTGTGTGTTCCAACCAAGCTCTCTTTAACAGCCCGATCAAGTGAAAATACAAATAGCTCTAAAATGAAGTTGTCGGAGAAGTTGCCCAGCGTGAACTGCAATTGCAGCAATTATTTTTCTCCTTAATTGTTCTGCAATAGTGGGTGCATTAAAATGTTTGGCCTTTTTCTTAGTTTTATGGTCTGTACTGAAACAGCTCAGCTCAGCTACACTGAGTAAGCACAGACTTATCTATATGATTTAAAAATATAATAATTGTTCAGCTGATCTATATATCATATTGCAATTGCTTGGACATATTTACCTTCTTTTTTTTTTTCCTGGAGTTCATTTATTTGTTTTCTCCTCAGCTCTGTTGGAATAGTTTATCTATAATTTAAAACCCAGGAATTTTCTTACTAGTGGAAATCAGTGTGCTAATTTAATACCAGCAATTGCTTAACCTATCCAATGCCTGAGGGACCCCACTGCAAGGAAGGGTGTACTGATCCAGCTTTATGAACATGCAGCACTCGTACCAGCGCACTGCTGATTAAAAAACACAGGAGGCATTTCTTCAAAGGATCCTGAATAAAGCCTTTGGTTCCATTTCCATATGGGGAAAAGGGATTTTTTTCTATTGTCCTAAATACATTTGTTAGACTCCCTCATTTTTGCCTCTAGTTGAAGCTACACAAGGGAAAGATTTTACATGTGGTTAATCTATAACTGAAAACAATCGATATATATATTTGACCTGACAAATATTTCAGCATTTGAAATCCTTCCAGATCCTCACAGAGTGCTACTGAATCTCTTAAACATGCATTTACTGTGATTTAAGGCTCCAGACACTGGAGATATAGTGACCCAGTTGTGCTCTGCACTGCTGCATTAGTTTGGATTTTATTCATCCAAACAGTTTTTGAGCCCTGTAAACACACTCAAGACATTGGAGCATTGCCTGTGACACAACGAAGGGGTGTTCTCCATAGTGGGATCATGGCCCCATATTGCACATGGCGTTCACTTTGCAGAGGCATGGCCCAACCTTGCAGACTGCTGAACTGGAATGTCGGCTCAGCCATCAAAGGGTCTTTGAAATGTGTCAGAGTGACTGAAAGTTTCAGTGGTAATAGATGGGTAATAGATGCTGTGGCAAAGAACAGCCTGGAGGTTTTTGAACTCAAACAATTGTTTATTCAAATGTAAATCTTCTCAATAGTTATGAACAAAGCAAATATTTTTCCTTCCTTTGAGATACAGTGATGGTTTTAACATGATTTAAACTACATTTCAGAGTTGTTACAGTCTCTTAATGCTTTATCATGTAACACTAGCTGGGACACCCTTGTATAACCCAGTTGTATAACTCTTACCTATGAATTCATTCTGTTCTAGAGAGGGAGGAAGAGATGACTGTATACAAAATGATATAATGCTTAGCAATTATCTTTCCTAAAGCAATAGAGATGTATTTACTGGGATAAATGCGCCGATCTTGGTCATCATAGAAACCATCATATTAAGCTGTTTTAAAAATTATGTTACTGGCAAAAGTATGTACATATTTATCAACAACTGTCAATATTTTAATGTACTCCCTCTAAAGTGGTTGTCTTTAAGGAAAGACTGTCACATTAAGCATTCATTCTCTGTATACCAAATGGGACCTCTGACAGTTAAAGAATGCAAAAAAACACATGCTCTTTTCCAGGCATCCACTGCTGGTGGCCATACCAAACAAGTACAGGTTCTTGGCACTGCAGGTAGACCTTGGAAAGCCTGCATGACCTATGTTTGCCTATTGACAGCTGATATAGGGTGCAGCTGTATAGAAAAGTCCACGAGCCCCAGATATTGCCCTCACATACCTCCTCCTCTGAAGACACATGCCATCATCCTCTTCCCATATCACTGCAGGTAAAAATTCATGCCCCATGATCGAATATTAAGTGTATTTCTTTTGTCAAGGGCAAGCACACCTCTTTCTTCACATATAAGTAGGCTTTGGCAGCGAACAATCCCTTTAATCTAGTTTGCAAATAATCTGCACTATAAGAAGGAGAACTGTGGCTTATGGAGAAAAAATTGAATGGATCAGTGAGAATATACACATACAGATAGTCTACAGCTTTTTACGAGGTCTGACTCTGAAACCACAGTTAGAGCAGGGCACTCATGGTTAACTGGGCCAGCTCAGGTCCAATTAATTATGGAGGAGAGACAGGTCTCTTCTCCATATACCTCTGAAGTCAATCATAATGTGGTCAGAACAAGAGCTAGTATAGACCCTGAGTTTTGGGCAGCTTGTGCCAGCACAAGGAGCACTGAAAACTCCATGTGGCATCTTGTCCTCCAAACAAACAGAAATATATACAGCACATCTGTAGCACCAAGCCGTGTCCTTAAAAGTACCATAAACAAAAATCAGGGCCGTGAACCTACAGTGCCTTGGAGCGCTGCCCATAAGTGCCAGGGACAGGGTGCTGCTCATGCACTCAATGAGGCATCACCTTGTCAGAGGCATTAAAACAACATGTTTCACCAATAACACGAAGTTAGAAATTACAGGACACTCAGCCACCTGCCCAGGGCTATCTAAATATTTTCTGAAAATGCCTGGTTGGGAAGAAACTCGTTTGAACAGGATGGACTTTGCTGTGGGATAGTTTAGTTATGATAACAATAATTCCCTTTTCCATCTGGAGATAAACGTACCTTGTCATTATTGCACTTGAGATTTTGCAGGGTTGTAGGTTTTCTGTCAAAAGAAAGATTCCTATCACAGCTGAAATGTGCTGTATTGAACACATAGTGAACTAGAGTGCTTGGGTGAAGCACAAGGAAGAAGATGAGTTTTAGATCTTACCTCCCAGCACACTGACTCTGTGTCAGGGTCTTGTGGATCCACTGTGAGTTCATGCACACCAGATCCATGGGAGCCACATGAATCTGCCCTGTTTCTGAGTCCTGCTCTCTGATACTACAGGTTGATTTTACCGTTGGTAACTGGTGATTGTGACATTTTGGAGAGAATCATGTGAAAAAGGAATTGCCTGCAAAATAACCTGTGTGTCTGTTTCCTAGTGTTAATGTGTGAAAACCTTGATTTCCTGGTAGTGGTCTCTGTTCTGAAGCCATCTCTTATCTTGAGTTATGAGATGAGCTATGGTCATTGATTGCTTTAGATCTGGATGCTTTGCATTCTGTCACTGTCTGGAAATGGTAACTTTGTTTGTCGTCATGGATGATGTGTGTACTCTTCCAAATTCGCTATTCTTATTGTGAAATCAGTCACTGTAATCAAGTGCAGATTGATGGAAAAATTATTTCTGTGAATACGAAATGTTCCTGGAATACAGCATTTTCTGTTTTGCAGTATTCAGAGCTGGATCACAATTCTGCCATCTGTTATTTTTTGCCCTCTTCTTTTTCCATGTACAGATGATGATACTGGGCTGCAGTCTCTCCCCAGAGGGGATGCTTGTAGTAGCAGCATCCTGAACTTCTGCACCCAGTCTATCCCACTTAACCAATTCTTCATGAGTCATTTGTACTTTACAATGTATGCTTTTATTCTAGCAGGGCATATGGTCTGCCTCACATGCCATTGATCCACTTGGAGCCTATCTCAGTGATTTTCTAGATGTTTCTCCCTTGTTAGGGTCATTACGGTCTTGATCTTTTGACAGAACAGAACCCAAGATATTTTCCATTCCAAGTATGCTGTGTCATTACCAGTGATTTTTGAACATGACGTATTCCAACCTGTTTAAGTTTCTATCCCTGTTTTGCAGAATGAGTGTGTATTTTGCCCATTCTCTGGAAATTTTTCATGTATTTATGTCCCAAAGTGGTGCCATACAGGCTCTTGTGTCTCCAGACATGGTGCAAATAAAATCCTGAGACAATGTTGTCAGGAACTGTTCTGAGGAGTGGTTAGAAGAGGTTCTCTCAGCCCATCCTACTGCAGTGAAAGTTTCTATGGGTTTTCTTCTGCTGCCTCCTTCCTCCTTCCCTGGAAGGTGGGCAGCAGAAAATGGCCAAATCCTCACAGGTCTTGGGCATGGATCTAGTGGGAAAACCTACACAGAACCACAGTTCCTTGCTGAGCTCAACATGCTCAGCTGGGCTAAAGGGCATGCTTGGCTCTAGGCAGCTGCTTGCTGTGGAGTTGTTTTGTTTATCTCACAGAATTCTCCCCATGCACAAGCTGCAAGATGGAAAATTTGCATGAGGAATCAACTATTTCTAGTTTATTCTGTCAATTTACAGAATGGCAACATCCACAGACAAGGGTTCACCAGCAAGGGTGTGCTTGGAAGTCTCTATTGACTTAGACTCTCCCCACTGTTCCTCTTATAGTTTATTCAAAAAGTGCAGGCCTTTTGCTGAGGTGCCTTTGGGTCTCTTAGCTGGCTTCTATCCAAGTTTGCTTGTCAAGTAACCTTTCTTCTCTCCGTGTGCAATATGTTTGTGCCTGTTGCTAAGCAGATTACTTCCTAGTTGCATATTTAACAAGAATGGAAATGGTAACACGGAGTTCAGAGGTGTCAGACAGCAACATGGTATTTTTTGAGTAAGGAAACTGTAAATAAGGGACTAAAATAATGATTACTGCTGCTCCTTGGGATGGATTTTTTATGCATGAAATCCTCAAGATTCTGCTATTTGTTGTATTTCATGTTGTGTCTTTACTTCCATCAATTGTTGAAAATGTTTGCAAAGACAGCAAGAAATTTCAGCAGAGGAAATGTAAGTAATGTAATATTTATTAGGAAATAGACATATTTGAAAGTTTTACTATTTTTCTCCTGTATCTTTTCTTCAAAATCTTGTTGGCTGTAGTGCAGGTATACTTAGTCTCTTTGTTTAGTCTTTTTTTTAATGAATATCTTCAGGTACAGGTTGCTCTCCTGAGGAGTTAATATGTTCTCTAAGCACAATGAATCCAGATCATAACGTTTTGCATTTATGTCTTTGCAGTATAAAAACACAATTTTACTGAATGCAACTTCCTAGTCCACAGAGCTTCTATAAGGAGCATATCCTTATAAATCAATCAAACAGTATTGTCAGGTTAATCTCACTATTGAAGTTCGTTTTAAGCTCTATCTGAGAAAGAACTACAGTATTTTACATTAAAACTCCATAGTTTGAGTATAATGCAGTACTAAGTCAGATGCTAGACTGTATAACATAATAGCTTTATCCAATTGCACTTCCATCTATGCAGGTCTCTGTGATTCCTTATTTAATCTACTTTCGTTTCCTTAACATTGAAAATGTTCCCAAGCCCTGATTAATGCAGATAGTTAATATTTGATAGCATACCCCTGGGAACACTGTTAGCTACAGGCCTCCAGCTATACTCTGTGCCACTAATCACAGCCTTCTTAGCTCCGCCAGTCTGCCTGTTCTCAATCCACCTCACTGTCCACTCACCTATCGTACATTTTCTAAGCTTTATTACAAGAAACTTGTGGGAGACAATGTCAAATGCCTTGCAGAAGTCAAAGTACACAACATCCACTACTCTCCCCTCATCTACTCAACCAGCAATGACATCATAGAAGGCTACCAGGTTATTCAAGCATGATTTCCCCTTGCTGAATCCATGCTGACTACTCCTGATATCCTTCTTCTCTTCCAATTGCTTGTAGATGGCATCTGGAACAACAGGGACGGAGGTGAGGCTGACTGGCTTTTAGTTGCCCAGATCCTCCTTCTTGCCCTTTTTGAAGACTGGTGTGATGCTGGCTATCCTCCAGTCTTCAGGAACCTCTCCCATTCTCATTCATGTCTGCCACAGTATTCTCCTGGAGAAACTGGCAGCCCATGGCTTGGACAGGTACATTCTTTGCTGGGTGAAGAACTGGCTGGAGGCCAGAGAGTGGTGGTGAATGGAGTTAAATCCAGCTGGCGACTGGTCACGAATGGTGTTCCCCAGGGGTCAGTGCTGGGGCCTGCCCTCTTCAATATCTTTATTGATGACCTGGGTGAGGGCAGATGACACCAAGTTGGCAGGAAGTATCAATCTGCCTGGGCATAGGAAGGCCCTACAGAGAGATCTGGACAGGCTGGATCGCTGGGCTGAAGCCAGTGGGATGAGGTTCAACAAGACCAAGTGCCAGGACCTGGACTTTGGCCGCAACAACCCCAGGCAACGCTACAGGCTTGGGGCAGAGTGGCTGGAAGACTGTAGAGGAAACGGACCTGGGGGTATTGGTTGATGCTCGGCTGAGCATGAGCCAGCAGTGTGCCCAGGTGGCCAAGAAGGCCAATGGCATCCTGGCTTGTATCAG